>NC_092577.1:14413512-14651012 GCF_037975245.1 Apostichopus japonicus
GGCTGAATACAAAAACGGGTTTGGCGACGAAAACAGTTTCTGGCTTGGAAATGAGAAACTTCATTACTTGACAAACCAGAGAAATTACACGCTTCGCATTGACACCATTTCTTCCGGTGGAACGGTTAGATATGCAAAATATGCAGAGTTTCAAATAGAGTCTGTGGGCAACAACTACAGGATGAATAAACTGGGCACACACAGTGGAAACACAGGTTTGTTGGATGTTTAGTGTTTGCGCCTTGCCTTGGATAATATAGGTCAAGCTAAAAATTACGAAACTGTTCACGCTAAACATTATGTGACATGATCGTCATGGTTCCAGCATATCTTAATGTTAAATATTAAGTCGCACGCATCAGTTGCACGCATAACTTAGAACGCAAAAAGCGATGGAATAATACAAAATCCCGTATTGTTTACTTGTATCTCCCTTTCAACAATCTCGAATAATTGCAATTGATTTCCAGAACCCGTTTTGAATTCCCCAGTTTTGGTTTAATTATCTTGAAAGAGCAAAAGGGTTTTGTGTAGAACAGACTTTTGGCCAGTGATCTCATCATTTCTGAAAACTATATTGTAAACAACAGCGTCCCATCTGGACCGGTCATTTTAAAGACCGTTTAGTGTAATATATACCGTATCAATTGGATACCGTTGGCATTAATTAGCATAAACGTGAAGTAGTCGGTCAAACTAGCTGATGAAAAAGAAAGTATGATGAATGAGGAAGCATCAGTCCAAGAACAGGATCTATTACGGAAGTGAAAATCCACCATATAACTTCACAGAACCATCCTGAGTGTTATAAGTGAACAAATACTACTAAAACAACATTCTTATAACAAATGTGACATAACTATACTCAGAAAGAGACATACTCTTTGTTTTATGACAAAGACAATCTGAGACGTAGATGGGAATTTGCAAAAGTGTCAATTATAAGAGTAGTTAATGCAATACCACGATCTAGTTATCCTTTAAAACAAAATAGAATATCTACTAATTTTACAATGATGTTTAACATCGATAGACAATAGGTTCCTTTTAGGCGAGCTTAGTTTATACATTATAATACGTCAGTTGAATCCAGATCTATGGTCCGCTTGCGGTCACCTCAATTGAGAAGGAAACGTAAATAATAAAAAAAGAACATCAAAGAACAGATCAGTACATGAAATATCTAATGATCGCGGAATGATCCCATTAGCAATGAATTATAAATATCTTTCAGAGTGACCCCCCCCCCCCCCCTCCTCGCCTAATTCCCAGTATACTCTAATACTTATTTCATGTTCCAACAATGCATGCAACATATCAACAGGATACCTATGGTATTGTTTAATGGACAAGGTTCTTGCTTTGTTCCTTCGCAGGTCATTACTTCTATCATAACAGAGGTGAGCAGTTCAGCACATATGACCGAGACAACGACTCATGTGGTAAATTCGACTGTGCAGAGAAGCACAGAAGCGGCTGGTGGCACTCCGATGACTGGTGTGGTTGTCGTGCTTCTACCTCTTGCAGTTACTTCACATACGGCAGTGTTTCGATTTGTAAGTCAATTTGTACTCGTGACAATCTCAACGGGGTATATGACGGAAGCAGCGGACAAAGTATCACCTGCACTTATAATGTTGATTCTGATAATTATCGACACTACTGCAACGCCAAATTCGTTGAAATGAAAATTCGACCAACCTCTTGAGTCGATAACGGATAGTCTGCAGCTAACATGTGATATGCTTTTCTCTCGAACGCATCGTGGAAAACGAAATAAGTCGCAGAATGCACATTTTATTTTCCTTTATTATTAAGAGAAATCAATTAGACGAACGAGGGAATGTTAATATCTGAATAGACACATGTAAATTTATGTATCATCTTCGGTGATTGAAAATTCCCGAGAAAACTTTAATTAGGATATTATTTGTTCAACTTTGAGCGGTAGATTATTCTTTAATATTCAGGCGCGTCGTTGGATATTTCGTTATTTGTAACAATTACCTTACTAATAAACTACGTTTTTATTAGTGCAATGAAGATGAATAAAAGAAAGTGGAACATAATCATTTATGTGTCTTTATTTGGTTCCTTGTGCTTATTTCACTAAAGTATTAAACTAGTTCACAGAAGAAATATATTAAATAGAGAAAAACGTCCATATTTGTCATCTGTACCTTTCGTAATCTTGACGTTTTTTTATAAAATAGATTATATGATAGTTGTTTTAAACCTTATTATAAACGTGTTATAAATGTAATTGAAAGACGCACAGTGAAATTAAATGTATGGTAGGACATATATATATTGATGTCAAGCTTCAATGACTTAATTGTGCAATTAACTTAAAGGTCTGCTGACACCTAGCTGATTTGCCCTATATTCAGTGCATCTATTGTGTGTGATAATCTCATTCAATATCTGTTGAAATGTTTGCTATATATTTGTTTCCAAGATAAACTCATTTGAAGTATTGATAAATCTGAGGAAACTTATTAAATATGTGCAAACTAATGACGTAGAGTCTTGCGCTCATCCAATTTTCTTATTTTAGTCGTTAATAAGTTAACCCCTAATTACACGCCCATATATATCATTTGAAAAATGTGATGTTCCTCTTTTCAACGATAGGAAAAAAACAAATATTTAAAAAAAAAAGTACGCCAAAGGGAACAATCCTGTGGTCAGTGTCCTGAAGAACAAAGGATATAAAAACAAAGGATTAATAAAACAGACAATTAGGCAGTCACTCCTTTTACATCATCAATGTGCATAATTAGCTAATGGTTGTTCATATATAAAACTAGAATTAAGAAAAGACTTGTAAAGTGGTCAATCTTTGAACGATTTTGGTGAGAGCTACAGCTATTTTGATTATTTCTAATGCTTATTAGATAGATTAGGAAAATGTTTTCCATAGGTGTCCGTAGACTGTTAAGCGACAACCCCGTCCCTTTACAAGCCACCTAGAGCATATATACGTCGGCTCACGTTTCGCAACCCTTGCATTTCACCAGGGAATTTCTAAATACGCCTGAAATCATCTTCAAACCTCTTGATTTGTGCACTATATGTTTTCTGTTTGCATTGTTAAACATTCCAGGCATCAGAGATATTAATGCAAACACCAAAAGGCACTTTTATCAATAGCTAGTTTGAGACACTTGTTTTCCCTTTCGGCGGATGTACGTTATTGTAATTGTGATAATGTTACCTAGAACCATGGCGTCATCTGTCATGAACAGGGACGACTTCCGGCTGCTGGATGATATAATTATAAAAGGGATGGTGCACTACAATTACTCTCTGAACAGACATGACAACACATTTTCGTCACAATACTTCTGTGTAACTATAGCGATACCACAGTATACCTTTTCGTGAAACACTGTACGAAACACATCATACCACGAACACTAGATGCATTTTTAGCAAATGTCATTGAAAATAAGATGGAGGAAGTAAATCTTAACACTGTTGACCAAACATGCTAACGATGACAAAAGCTGACTATCTATTCTTGTGAGAAACTAAAGAACGACCCAAAATGTATAGATGTAAGAGCTAATTGAATTAAGGCTTACTTTACTATCGAGTAAGTAAAGGACGTTGCAACCATAACACGCAGCGGAGATTATATATATATATATATATATATATATATATATATATATATATATATATATATATATATATATATATATATATATATATATATATATATATATATATGTATATATATATATATATATATATATATATGGAGGTAAACGACAAAGGCAAATCAATATATACAAATGAAAATCGTAATGAGTTAGAAAATCAAGAACAGTGAAAAAACTTTCAGCCTCCACCGGGATTCGAACCATTTGTATATATTCATTTGCCTTTGTCGTTTACCTCCATTGCATTAACATATAGTCTGTTCAAAGTATCTCTTTCGAGATCTCTTTTCGATGATTTTCGAGTTGGTTAGCATCATGTTTGATCTCTAGAGTAAGGCAAAATATGTCACCAAAAACAGAACTAGTATTGTTCGATACATGTGAAAAACGCCTACAGTGGAATTACGACCTTCCTTACCGGTTTCGAACCTCTGGACATACAATCAGCATCCATAGCCTAGTGGTTAGGGTGTCTGCGTACAGAGCGGAAGGCCCGTGGTTCGAATCCCGGTGGAGGCTGAAAGTTTATTCACTGTTCTTGATTTTCCAACTCATTACGATTTTCATTTATATATATATTTTTTTTTTATTTTTTTTTTAATAGTCTCAACTAGTCTCAACATATATATATATATATATATATATATATATATATATATATATATATATATATATATATATATATATATATATATATTATATAAATTTAGAATGTCAAGTGCTATCATAATATGTAGTTTCCATGGTAACTAAGGTTCAAAGGTCCAATTTCCAGGTTAAGCTCATTTCAGATTTTTTTGTTTTTGTTTTTTGGGTGCCATGGCATATTAAAAATTAGGTCATTTAATATGAGAAAACCGTGGATTTCTCCTGTACGAAAAAAGCAACCTCACTGTAGTGGCCGAAAGTGCTCTCGGACCAACGCCCTCTCAGATTTACACAGGTTTTAGGCTCATTATGACGACTTAATCAGTATTCAGTATCAGCGCAGGATTCCAAAGGGGGCGTGGGCGGGGGATTCGAAATTTCCCCGACTGATAATTTGTAGGGGCATGCACCTTTATGGACGGGCTGTAGGTGCATGGATGGAAATATTTTTTAACATATGGATATGGTTGTGGGGTCGTTTTGAATGCGACTCCCATATAGAGGACGGTTTGTCTGAGGCATAATTAAAATAGAAATCGTGTCTATAATTAGGAATTAAAGCATGTTTAATAAATATTTTGAATATTGACAAAGAAAAATAATTCCAAACTGAATATTGTTTCTCCTGAATGACGACGGAGGTAAGGGTCATGCCCCAATCATTTGCGCATGCCCACGTGTTTCAGTGACGTTATTCTAAAACATATTTAAATTACGTTGTTATAGACGGCCGTATGTCTCCGCAACAACAACCCTCACAGTAACATTTTAAAATTATATATGAAGTCATTTTCCGAGAACTTTATTATTACAATATCTCACGATGTGTATCATAGCGTTATGTTCTAGATATTGTGGATTGGATGGATCCCATGTAAGAATGGACCGCCAGCAGTTCGGTAGCGAGGGTTTCAGGGGCCCTGGTTTAAGAATGAGAAATGGGACCCGGCACTAATACGCTATCTAAACTGCACTTGACACTTGACACAAAGCCATAAATTTAAACAGACAAGAAAAGGAAAACAAACCAAAAAGCTATCTTTTGGTATCTTGTTTGGTTGGAAGTTGTGACCCTTTAACTCGAAGTGTCGGAATCAACTCATGAAGGGCCCTGGAAATCGGGGGCCGTATAGTTCGATGAAACGCCTGAAACCGCCTCTTGCTATGTCTCTGGGCTGTCAGTTTGGTGTTACGAAATTTTTCGAGTACATGGTCAGTTTAACGTTATAACCTCCAGAAAGAACCTTATTTTGAACTAAACCATTCGATAATAGGTGAGTGTCGAGTTTAATAATGGTGAAAGGTCGGCTTATGTTAGGGATTAATAGTAATATAAATAATATTAATTCACTAGATTGAAATATATGAGGGATGTCAAGTGTCATGCTCAAAATAACTTGAGAACGACTGCTTTAGATTCTACACAAATAAAAAAAACACCCCTACTGAATAGTGGAATATTCGGAACGGCGGGCGAAGAGTGGGACATGATACAGTCGGTAATTTTAAACAGAAATCTGTTCTAATAATTCCAAACGCGGCTTACATGTAATCCACAGACCATTTGCAGTAAACACGGTTATTTAAAGTGAACAATTGAAGTAAAATACCCGAAATATCAATTTCAGAGCATCAGAAGAAATAATTCCCAAGTATAGGTTTAGGTATTTTTGTTCCTCTGAATGGCTCTCACAGGAAACTATCAACAGTTATTTGATCTATACACGTACAAGTGTTTCCACTGGAGATAAAACTTATGACTCACAATTTTCTTCTGTAGAATTGTGAAACTTTTATGAGTATTTTATCCTACCTGGCAAAACAAGTGGCAAGGAATCATGTTTAAATAGCCATAACAACCCGCCCCCTCCCTTTCGCCTTACCTCTGGTTATAGTGTCCAAAAAGATGAGTATTTTAACCTATGTTAGTCACGCATAAGTAGCCATCGGTTTCTTTTACTGATGATTCGATTAAATTAAATTCAAATATATTAAAATATATTTTAAAAATACCTTACCTCACAGCTTGTTTGTAGTAATTGGTTGCAATCTTAGCCTCACAATGTTATGGGATAAATTAGCCAATTTCTTCTTTACTGGTTCTTCTAACCTATTACAAGTCGCAGTGTGAAAGATAATGCTTTATAATTGGTGGTACACCCAAATATTGAACTGATTTTTTCTTTGCTCCGTCGGTGGTAAAAATGTATCTTGTAAGATGGCTACTAGTTTAAGCACTTAGCATGATAGAAGCGAAACGACATCTCTTGTCATGCAGGAAGGTTCGGTTAGTAATAAGCGGGTTGCAAACCGGTAATTTCAAGTAATATATTTTCCATAATCTTTCGAACCACATACCACCACATATATGAAAATGCCATATATCATATAAAAAGCTATAAATATATATATATATATATATATATATATATCTGTATCTATATATATATATATATATCAGGTGCGTATCCAGGGGGTCGTTGGGGGCGCGCGCCCCCCGGGTAAGAAAAAGAGAAGAGAAAAAAAGAGAAGAAAAAAGGAAAAAAGAGGGGGAAAAAGAGGAGGAGGAGAGGAAGGAAGGGAAAAGAAAAAGAAGAAAGAGAGAAAAAGTAGAAAAGGAGGGAGTAAAAGAAAAACGCGAAGACACCGGGAAGAGAAAGAGGAACAGTGACATCATTACAGCGCTGAAGGGTAGCCAGTGACGGATCAATGATTTCGTAAAAGTGTGACTCACCCTACCCCTTACATCGACAACTCCATTTTTTGACGTTTCCATTTTCCTCTCTCACTAATGATCTATATATAAACTATATATGGTCTATCATAACGCGTGTGTAGAATTGTGCTATGAAACCAACTGTGGCTGGTCTCGAACTCGACCGTGTCGTCGGGGAACATGACGCATTTTGGGATGGGGGCGACCTCCCGCCCCCCCCCCCCATTCAGCATTTCTTTAAATGATATCGCTAAGTAATTTCAAAATAGAAAGTGCTTACATGCAACTTACAAGGCCTGGGAAGTGTCATTTCCAGCGATCTGGGAGGCATTTTCAGCCAAAATTATCTTGTACGCTTCGCGCCAACCTGTGGCGCTACACTTAGGTAATTTGCCTACAGGCTTTGCCCCTCCCTTGGCAAATTCCTCGCTACGCGCCTGTTCGAATTTTTAACGCAAACAGCAGACACACATCATATCAGTGAGCATGAAAATGGCGTTCCAGGATGAAAAGCCTCAAAACTGTCCGACTTGCCTGAAAAAATAACCAACAATTTTCGCGCGCGAAGCGCGCGTTCAACGTCCTGAATATCATATAAGCAAGTATCGGTTATTACATCGCATGCCATCATGTACCGTACGGTCCGTTCAAATTGCGCAGTATACCGCGGGATGCTAATGTAAACAACGACATGTCTCATGTAGATGTAAAAAATCATGGAGGTCCAATTATGTCAAAACTCTCTTTTACATTAGTAATGGCGAATTAGGGGCTGCACCCCCACCGCGCAGTGGCGGAGCGTCCATACGGTCAGGGGGCGGATGCCCCCCCCCCCCCTGACGGACTCAAATGGACTGTTGGCGCCTTTTTCAGCTCTTTACCACTTTTAACTTATTCGTGATTATTGACTTTTTTATTGCGCTCTCATCTACTTATTGACATTTCTCACATTTTCTTGCTGTAATTTGGCGATGACACCTTATTCTTCGTTTATCTGCAAATTAGCCAGGCCCGGAAAGGGTCATTTCCGGCGATCTAGGGAGTATCTTTACTCAAATATTTTCTGTACGCTTCTCGCCAACCAGTGGTGGCGCTCCGCTTAGATAGTGTCGAAAGCGCCCCTACAGACCATTCTGGCCCCCTTGTGACCAATACCCCTAGCTCCACCACTGCCGCCGCGCCTCCTACGCCTATGTGTGTAGTGTTCGGTTTCGGAAATATCTGCTATTTTTTTATTTCCTTCAACCAAGTTTTAAAATAGCCGTTATAAGAGGTTTTAATATTTGTACACCAATAAATTAACTGTCTGAATTTTCGAAAATTTCTGACCAACATTCTGCATCACATTTCCCTCTACTCGTGCAATTTTGACCGGTCTGTTAGGGGTTGAAGTAAGTTTTTCTATATTGGTTGTCCATAGATGAAATTTTCTACAACATACACTTTATTCACGAAAAATGTGAATTTTCAAATTCTGAACAAATATGGGGCTTAAAACCTTGAAAAGTGGGGCTGACGGGTATTGTGGGCCGCGACGTAGAATCACCTACTAAAGCAAAGACCCACAGGAGATGCGATCAGGTCGAACATGATGTGTGCCGGGTTGACAATCTTCAAAAAGGTTATGGATGGAAAAAACTATTAGGAAATACTTGGTTCTCAGGCAAAAAGTGTACATCTGGTTGGTCATTTCAAGCCTGAGAAGTGCCGTTTCCGGTGATCTGGGGGGTATCAAAACAAGAAATTTTCTTGTACGCTGCGCGCCAACCGATGGTGGCGCTCCGCTTAGATAGTAATTCGCGCCCCCCGGGTTTGAAAATCCTGGATACGCGCCTGTATATATATATATTATATATATATAGATAGATAGATAGGAATCACAAATGTCCATAGCCTAGTTGGTTAGGGTGTCCGCGTACAATTATACCTGACTTTTCAGACATTTGAAGAACTAAGAGCTGGAGCCCTGTATACAATTAACTTAGGCCTACTACTTTGACCGCATGCGACTAGAACGACAGTTTCAAAACAGCGATGTGGTTCACAGTCACACAGAGGTTCAGTACGGAAGATTTCAGTAGTCGGTAACCTGTAATATGATGTACAGTATCATAAATACATGCAACTGCAACTCATTTAAATATACTAAGCTTTTAATTTACAGTTTTCTTAAATAACACTGCAATCAGTATAAGCTAAATTGACGATCAGGGGTAACTTCAACCATGGAGCGTCATAAAAAACAGTCTAATTTCAGTTTGCTACCGAAATCTCAGCTAGATTCGATTCATGAATATTCATGACCTTCAACATCGCGGTGAGTAATGTGTCTTTACGACAGGTCTATATCAACAAATTATAAGGTCCTCACAAGTTACAAATCATCGTAGATTGGGCCAAACACTCATTTCTAAAGACACATTTACAATCACACAAACAATCCGTAATATATTAAGATCAAATGAACGGTAATTCCACAGTTTTAGGCTCGACATTGAACCAGAAACCGATATTAACAGCTCGGAATGACAGCCATTACAAAGCTAATCATAAAACAACACATGGGCCTTTGTGCCTTGAATGACCCGAGGTGTACAGAAACCATAATCAGACAAATTAACATATATACACGGCTCAACAATGTATAATACAGTTGGCACTTCTGGTTTGTGAATTTGGGAAAAGGGGTTTGTTTCTTTTCTACACTTAGTTTCTTAACAAATTTGTTCTATATAGTTGCACTGCAGTAATGCCATGGGGTGCCTTTGCTTACCTGCAGTATTTGAGAAAGTGGTCAGATGCTGGATCAAACACTCTCGTCCGTCGGATGGGGACGTTAAATGGCGGTCCCGGGAGCAGGAATGGGAGTGAACTCACGACACTGCCACTGTCTTGGAACACTTATCGAAAAGAGAAGGCTTGAACTAAGCCGGTGTTGATCCACGATCTAACACAGATAGGGTCTTAAATAAGCTACTATAAGGCTTCCTGATCCTTGGGTCTCTATACTAAACTAAACTAAACTACTATACAACTCGTACCGTAAACACCGAGTGTACTACATATCGGAAAACCACTACAAGTAAACAATTTGTATAACACTCACCCGACAAGTCACTAACATTGACGACAGTAACTTGCTGAAGAAATAACATAACTTGGCCTACTTCGTTGCCATCGTTCTCTCCAACAGCGCTCTCTATAGCACCATCTGTTTCTCGCCTGCATGCCGAGCGCCAACTAATTTAGAACGTTTAAGGTAGCATACGCCCATTAAAAAGCCCCATTGACTTACACACTAAATCACAAAAGTAATGTGGTCTCTAAGTCTAGATAGAAGTTTTCACTAGCTAAACGCTACCCATCACCGGATAGCTGACAAGTTGGCCTTTCATGGAACCATCAATTTTTTGTATCATGACCATGTAGATTTTTTGCTATCCGAGCCGGAAGTTTTCGTCACTTGTAAACAAACCTCTTCGCTCAGTGGTAAACAAATTTCCTAGGCTGCTCCTGGGAGGCCTAAAGGGGTCTAAAATTGCCTCAATTGACCCAATTTTCTCACCACATGTACTTCCATTCATGCTCTTCAACATGCAAGCCACAAACAACTAGATTATGATTGATAACAGGTCACAAAAGATGTTCTCCCGCTGCTTTTTGGCACTTTTCCTGAAGGAGAACAATCGAGCGGATTCATATGGACTCTAATAGGAGTATGCCACCTTACTTTTCCGGTTTCGCTCGAAACCGTTAGTGTACCACACAACCCAGTAGGCCACATACAGAATGTTTACCGCAATCAGTAGTACGATGTGAGGCACGGAGAGAATTATGCCGGACACAATATTCAATCTTTCTCTAGGGCTCATTTGCTTGAACCTCTCACAATGCCACAAACGACGTATGCAATTGGCCTCATAATACACAGGAGACTAGACCGCTTTGGCGTATGATCTACGCTTAAAAAACTGAGAGCCAGGCGCGTAGCCAATGTGGGGCGAAGGGGCGACCGTTCCCCTCCACCTTGAGCATATTTTTTTTGTATGTTTTTATGATATCGCTAGTAACTTCAAATAGAAAATGCTTAGATGCAACTTACAAGGCCTGGGAAGTGCCATTTCCAGCGATCTGGGAGGCATTTTCGGCCAAAATTGTCTTGTACGCTTCGCGCCAACTAATGATGGCGATACGCTTAGATAGTTTGCAGAGCCATATATACGGCTTTGAAAGTTTGCCTACAAGTTCGCCCCTCCCTTGGCAAATTCCTGGCTACGCACCTGCTGAGAGCTTTTGTTACTCACCTGCCCGGTAGCTCCAGAATTAGGAGAGGATTTCGAAAGGGAATAACTATCAGATGAAGCCTTTTCCCCTCTTAAACCTATCCGAACGCTTAGGATACACATTCTCGTAAAATGGGGGTCATTTTCTTCGCTCGCAATGTCACATGCAAATTCGACCAGTTCCTTGAACGTTGTATGATCATCATTAGCCTTCTTATATTTCTAAGCGCGCTTTTTCCATTTCAACATAATTAGGAAATCTACCCATGATTTAGAGCATTATTGACAATGAATTAACTTCCTGCAAAGTTTTCTAACTGGGAAAGTAAAAGCAATGAGTTTTCATACCACCAGCCAACTGTTGTATATTCTGAGGCAATCTAACTGATTTATCAAATTTTGATTCCCAAATGAGACGCGCTGTTACCAAATGCGCATGACGAAAGCGACTATCTAAAACAGTACGCGCTTGGGCATAACACTTACGCCTCCTATCAACTGCCAACCCCTAATGGCTTTTTTTTTTCATCCTCATCATCCTCATCATCCTCCTCATCATCATCATCATCATCATCCTCCTCATCATCATCATCATCATCATCATCATCATCATCATCATCATCATCATCATCATCATCATCATCATCATCATCATCATCATCATCATCATCATCATCATCATCATCATCATCATCATCATCATCATCATCATCATCATCATCATCATCATCATCATCATCATCATCATCATCACCACCACCACCACCACCCTCATCACCACCACCACCACCACCACCATCATCATCATCATCATCATCATCATCATCATCATCATCACCACCACCACCCTCATCACCACCACCACCACCACCACCATCATCATCATCATCATCATCATCATCATCATCATCATCATCATCATCATCATCATCATCATCATCATCATTATCATCATCATCATCATCATCATCATCATCATCACCTTGTCTACATTAGCCCCAAAAGCTTGAATAAATTGATGGTAATGTAAAGGATTCCCACGAAATACTTCCGATTCTACTTTGGGTAAATTAAGAAGACGCAACAGCTTTTTGCCCGATCAATCATTTGAATCTGCATCAGTATTGGGAGTATAAATGCAATATTATATAAGTTTCACTGTAATAGTTCAATGAACAAATTCTTAAACCTTTCACATAATGGCAGTTGTTACAATTATCCCTGTGAAAGGTACTTGGCATGACGGTTCACTTTGCTTCAATCATGTACTCACAACATTGCTATCAGATCAAGAGAGTAGCCTATAGTATATAGTACCATATATGCACCGAACGTAACCCATTGCGGAGGATATACACTATGGGGGGAGGGGGGAGGGGGGAGGGGGGGTTAGTCGACACCGTGTGGACACTTGAGATGGTTGAGTAAAAATAATTTCTAAACCAAAAATTATTAACAAGTAGACTTGCAAAGAGGATCTGACGTCATCATTATTTTAGCCTTATAGGAGCTTCCAAAAGTTTTTTTTCTTTATTTGAATATGTTGAAAACAGGAATAGCTATATGTAAAGGTATATAAACTAGCTGTAAAAGTATTTCTTTTATCTTGGACAAGATAAATTAAGACTAAGATATTTACCTATAATAATACTTTCAACTTACATTTACAATTCCAATTGTCATATTTTGAATGATACCTCTAACCACTCTCCAATTCACACCACCCACTCCCCCCACCCCAGTCTGGAAAAAGTGCCCGACCCCCCCCACTTATGTTCAAATTTTCTTCATTTAAGTGATATTAGGCTAACGAAATATTACACCTTCTGGGGGCTTCGCCATCTGGAACCCCCCACAGGGGCTATTTGAAATACATTTGAATGTCATTAAATTCTCTGTACATTTTTCTGTTTTAGTTAAGAAAGCTACGAGATCTATTTGAAAACACTGCAGCTTCCGGTCTTGGAATACCATTCACAAAAATTTCTCTTTTCTCGCATGTGCTTTTGTGTTTTAAGGTCACTACGAGAGAACGAGAAATACCTCAAAAATCATACTACTTCTGGGGGCTACCCCCGCCGCCCCCCCCCCCGCACCCCACCCCGGACTCTACCTCCTGACCCCGGCTTTGAAATAAATTCTATGATTAGAATCGAATTTCTCTCTCTCTCTTTATAGCAAGTATTTTGTAATTTAAACTCGATACGAGAGAACAAGTAATATATCTGAAAACGATAAAGCTTCTTGGACACCCTCTAAGCTGCTGAGATACCTTCCATAAACATTTAAGGGTAATTCTCTATTTGGCAGGTATATTGGCGGTCAAGAAATCTCTACCAAGACGAACAAGAACTATCTAAAGTGATGTAGCGTATGTAGGCCCTGCATTCCCATCCAACAAACAGTGTTCAGTTGTAATTATAAAACAAGTCGCTTTTGTTGGTTTACGTTTAGCTCAGCTGAAAGCTTCCAGTTGAGCTATAGCGATTCTACAGAAATTCTGTCACTTTCGATCACCGTGTTTTAATAACTGCCATTTCGTCATTTTTCGTTAGATTTGGCTGAAATTTTCGTCCGTGGGTTTGCGTGAGTTACATGTTCATACATGCGTTAATATTATAATTAATTTGAAGGTCATTTGAGGTTACGAGAGGTCATTTCTGAAAACGTAAACAATGCTACTCCTCGTAATAGAGCTTTTTTTTCAAATCCGTCTACTGAAATATTGTAGATATAACGATGGAATGGTGGTGAGCCAAAGTTGTTCAGGAAATATTTTGTTGACGTCATATGAGGGTCCAAAACAGGGCTTTCTGAAGAGTTTTTAGTAATGATGAAATGAAGGCTACAGATCATATGCAATGATCATGAATTTTTTTTCAACTGTTAAGAATTCATGACCAGCATGCTTTTGGATGTGAGTAGCAAAATGTCTTCCATTTTAATTTTCCCTTAACAAATATTGGATCCCAAACTGTTAGCTTGTCATCCCCCCAGTGGCGTAGCTAGAGGCTTTGGCACCCGGGAGCAAGAGTAGAAAATTGCGCCCCAACCCCCCCCCCCCCCACTACTGAAAGTAAAATAAATTGCGCGCGAAGCAATATGCCTGACGACATACATCAATTTCGTCATGTCTTTCTAAAAAGTGCTTTTTTTTTTTTTACTCTCATTCTCACATTTTAACGCCCCCTTAAACCCGGCGCCCGGGGCACGTGTCCTCCCTTGACCCCCCTAGCTACACCGCTGCACCCCCCCCCTCCACATACACACACTTCTCCTCTTTGGAATTTCCGGTGCCGACACTGAGTGTGTAGAAAAAAGTTGAGTTTGTGTATATACATATGTGAACAAAAGCTTTCACTTTTGTTCAAAGATCAACCTCCCACCTCAGTCGTGTAAACCATTTTTTTTTTTTGTAGCTAACATGATATAAGTCATCCATTCTAGATATAAAAGCTAAAGCTATAAAAAGCTAACCAAAAGCACAAAATGAAGAGCTAAACTTGAAAACCTGTCAATCTAAAGTTACATTTTGATTAATTAATTGATTTATTGACTAATTTCATTGAATGATTGATTAAATGGCTGAAAGTCTTAATTATCATTGTTCATGCATGCACCATCTCCTGTCAATGCCATCTTGCATTGTCCTTCTGTAACCACAAACAGACTATAATAATTCATATATAACGAAAGATCTTCTTAAGGAAGGCAACAACAACATTAAGCCATGCATACCTTGAAAACTTATTTCAAATAGTAAGGTATATTAATATTGCCAGTCACCCCGCACACTCCTGTTTCAATTGTACATCAACGATTGTCCAGAAGACACACGCGTATCAGTTCTCTCCAATTGCCATGCTCTATACACAGGAAAATTATCAGGAAGATAATCTTGCTTGAGCTTCTTGAATCCGAATCGCTCGAAAAACTTACAAATTGGTTGAAGAGAATAACACTGCCAACAGTGAGCTTTCACCGTGTATACATTCACATTCTTACAATGTTCTAGCGCAGAGAGGAGCAGGTGTGTACCTATTCCCATACCGCGATAACCGCTTTTCACGCAATATAATACAACCCAGAGTTCATTGTACTCCGTTTCCGGTTGTACTGCGATAGTTCCGACTACTTCCGGTGGTGTCATTCTTGTGTCAACAGCGAGAATATAGGTACCCTTTCTCGCACTCATGACTTTCGATGGATACACAAGACCGTTGAACCGCGGAAGGAACATCAAAATTGATTTCATAAAGACGATGGAGATTAAACCGGTTATTGATATCGCCGCGGTTATTGTTATCGCCGCGGTTATTATCAAGGGTACGTTCATAGAAGGCATAGTACACGATATAGCTAATATCAAAAGCACGGTTATGATGTAAGCTAAAGGCGAGAAAGCGGTCTCCTTCATAACAGCAAAGCAATTAAAGAATTCTCTTCTCTGAAGAGATGTGACGTCTTGACCATAGTCTTGCGTAAATGGCCTTAATAATATGTAAGGGAATTTCGGTAGGCGATCCATTATAGGAAGAAATAAATCCGAAAATGTAGATTTAAAGAAGCAAAATAGAACGTTCAATGAGATAATCAGCACTGTAAAATATCAATAACAGCAAGCAGCCTATATGAAGCCAAGATGCACCGCGTACTTTCGCTATATGTGTGATGTAATACCGCATAAGGGCCATACACATATAGGCCTTTATATATACTGTATATATAGGCTACGTGGAAATATACGCCTAAGTGGTTTAACAATAGTAGGCCTAATCATGGGATCAGTGAACCTGCATATTTTCCGGTAAGTGAAGCTGCACGTTCGTGGGTTGAACGTTGGTTACTATTTGCTGCTATATTTAGAGACTGAAAAACCGAGCAACCTTGACACCGTCTTTGAATTATAGACCACAAAACTAATGATAGACTTTTTACATTGAATTTCTTCGACCGCCTGAATAAAGTGAAAAAGAAAAAAATCCGCTGTTTACCTTTTCGGTTTCTTGGTCGGGATCAACCTCTTTTACTCATCGCTTCTTTGGGCTTAGGTGGACGACTGGTCCAGTAACTATGCTTGGGATATAAGCCTTTGAGCACTGTAAGAATAGCTTGTGTAAGCCTAACTTTACTCCCAAGCCGTGAAGACTATAAGAAGGGTTCCCAATATATGGTCGCAGAGAGATCAGACGCCAGTTAAGATGACTATTGTTAAAACATTGGGTTTATCCCAACTTATAAAAAAAATCAGGTTCTCCCTGACCCACTCTCCAGCTTTCATTAAGGATCTGGAAAGTATTATTTTCAAGTTTATCTGGGCAGGAAAGCCTGAAAGGGTTAAACGTCTTACTCTAAGTAGCTCAATCTTTTGCAGGGGTTCGTGCACAGTAAAAACAATGTGTAAAAGTTAACGGGGTATAAAAGTGAGGGGTAAAGAGTTGTGCAATTTTTACACAACGCTGAGTAAAACATGTATATCAGGCGACACAGACACAGGTGTAATGATTTACAAATGCGTATTGTGTAAAAAAAGGACCAGTTTGCCCCTTTCTACCGGTAAAACAAAATACCGGTGTAATTTGTTGCACTGCACTGGGTAAAATACATTTATGTTACAACTTTGATGTGTAAACACGCTTTCATACCGCGTCGCTGCTTGCAGAACGACAACATGGAAGCCACTAAAAGTTCGATGGTCGTTTCACAATTTCTGGAAAACATCGGCCTAGCGGAACTAAAGCCACAATAAGAAGGTAGGATGGTGTATTTCGGGCATCAGTACTAACCTTTTATGCGGAAAGAATAATATTTCAATAAGTCTTGAACTACAATTTCACCGTTGAATACTGAACGAAAACTGTTTTAAACGGCATATACTCGTCGCCTAGGCCTCACTCTTGTTTAACGTTACGACTAAATGTTAGTGCAAGGTCCAACGTTAGGCTAAGCTATTTCTAATAGTAAGCGCCAAGCATACATATATAGCCTTTCGTTCCTCTCTAGATTCTCTTTTCATGCCCATAGAGACTAGGTAGTGCACATAACCATCTTGTTCGTACTAAAGATATTACTCACGTATGAGAGTAACTTAGGTTACGTATAACGCCAACGTTGAACCATCCTAGCTTTGGCTTATGTTTAAGGCCCAAGCCAATTCTACATTTATATACTGATAGGTCTCCTTAACCAACACTACAAATAGGCAAGCGATACAGCCTAGGCTAACATTACCAGTTGAAGATTAGTTTTAAGGCCAGGCAATGACTCATTATGACTAGCATATCCATTAAAATAAGCCTCACTATGATCCTGCAGTAGTCAACCAAGACCCTGGCTCTCATATGTTAGGGCCAAATGGTAAAACAAGCTTTGTTAGTTGTGATGAAAATAGTATGCTTTGCAATCATAATGGCGTATGTGTGTGTTTGCGCTGCCAAGCTTGTAAACACAGTATTTCAAGAAGGGAATTTTGGACTTCTCATGTTTGGTGTGTACGTGACCACGTTAGGGACAAGAAGCGCACTGATTTTTGGGGAGGTCAATGGTCATTTGGGGTCATCAGAGGTTAAATTGTGAAAACTACTAAACCAGATATCTCAAGAAGGGAAGCTTGGACAGATCTGATATTTGATATGTGGGTGTGTCACATGAAGTTGGCCCACAAGAAGCCTACATTCCAACTAAGACCTTGGTCCATGGTGGCTTAATAAAATAATGATGTTAGTGTTTAACCTTTGAACGCAGTTGACTTTTTACATGAAGAAGATAAGTTATGTTAATGAGTGGGCTAAGCAGTAAGCACATTAATTTCTCTGCATTTTTTTTATTTCACAATAAAATGTTTACATTCTCTGGGTTTTTTTTATGTCTAGAATAATATGTGATGATTGCAATATCCATGAATGTTCATTTTACAGAAGCAATTTCCTAATATGCAACATGTCTTTTGTCATTACTGTTATTAAGCTTTGTAACAGTGTTATATGGAAAATATTTTCCCTCTAATTTCCACAGCTCACAGGATTGATGATGAAGTATTTGAGTTACTGGATGACGAGAGCATAACACAGATAATCCCCAAACTCGGTCTTTGTTTAAAGTTTAAACATCACTACAACCTAAGGTGCAACTCTCTTTCAGAAGGTAATAATATCATTGTTCAACACAGGTTCGATTCCTTGCTGCACACGGAATAGTATATGTGTTCAGGTCCATGTGCATATGTACGTGTACTGCGTATGCATGAGTGAGTGTGTGATGCTTGGCTTTGTTACGTGATAACTCAACAATGGGTGATCGCCCTTTGTTACTTAAAGATCTTATTGTGTATGGTGTTCATCGATCTCATCGTAAATATCAGTTAAAGTATTGGGTCAGAGGTCAACATATTTCAATAACAATGATTCTGCACCCAAAGGTCACATTATATCCAAACTTTGTATGATCTTTTTGGTTATCATGTTTGTCAATGTTATTGTGACATAATTCTGAGTGGTGGGCCTCATTTCAGAAGATGGCATGATATATCATTACCATGCTAGTAAATAGCCTGTAGTAACTTGTAATCAATTGTTTTTGGTGTACATAGCATTGATGTTGTCACAGATTGAGGTCAATATGTAAATGTTGCAATATTACTCAAGTAATGGTTCTGATGCCACAGGCAATCATCAAAGGTATTACTGAACTACAGTATAAATGCCGTGAAATACTGCATTTATGCTCATAGTAATCAGTTCCACTAAATAAACTTAAATAGACTGTTAACCCTGGAGAACCTGCATGGTTGTCAAATGGGGTGGGTGCGGAATATACCTCTTCCTCAAAAGGAAATACCATCACAAAAATGAACTAGTAGTAACCATGAGTGAGGGTTGCATGGGGATACCCTCTTTTAAGGGAAATTTCCTGATAGTTTCAGTGCCCCTTTGACTCTATACCCCACATAACTCGCCCATTGTCAGAACCTGGCTACGTTACTGCAATATACTACTAAAATAAGTTGCCCTTAATTTGGCCAGAACTAACATATCATTTCCATGGTACCTCTAGACTTTGATAATTTATTATACCAGGAATCTTCATAGGACTGGAAAAGAAGATATTAAATAATATTTCAAATCCTTTTGGTGTCGAGACAAGTATGACCTGTGTGTTGTAGAAGTTCCCCCTGAAGAAACCTGTTTCTTTTTTACTAGCATTGGTCAGATATGCTTAAAACTACACAACTGGAAGGTTACCTATACATATTTCCCAGATTGTGGTCAATATATATAAATTTTAGATAATAACTTGTCTTTTCAGGAAGGTGTAAACTTAGCGCAATACTTGACTCAATTTGATGGACGTACACAGCCATTCGTTTTGATCTTGGGAGGCAACTACTGCCAGCCACAGCAGCTCTTCGTCATCATTGAGCGAAAGGCAATGGTGGTAGACACACTTATTGCAGCAATTGACCTCTGCTACAAGGCTTACCAGATTTTAGACCTCTGCTATCCACCTCAGGCTATGGGGGTATGAACTGCTTTAGACACTCTCATTTATGCTATTAAAGTACCGAATGAACCAGGGTCTATCAGGGCATTCAGGGCATACTATCATTTCAAATCAATTATGTAAGACCACTGTCAGCAACATGGCATTATTTTCGTCATTGTTAACAAGTAATCTGCTCCAGCAGCTCTTCGTCATCATTGAGGAGAAGGCACTGGAAGTGGGCCCGCTCTTTGTATCCATTGGCCTGTGTTATGTAAAGCTAAACAGATGTTAGACCTCTAGCTGCTATTAACTTTAGGTTACAAGGGTATGTAAAACTTTACCCAGTTTAACATATAAGTGATGATTTGAGTCTGTTCCTATATAGATATTTTCTGTTGTTTTCAAAGTTGTGTTGTGTTCTTTCTATTATACGTGATCACTGCGTATAGGTAATTTTGCAGGGCTTTAGTTCTCCAGCATGTTTTATTGAACAACTGTGATAACAGATAAGTGATGATTTTACTTTCATTCCATATAGATATATTTCTGGTGTTTTCAAACTTGTTTTGAGTTCTTTCTATTATATGTTAGATTTTTTGTGAAATATCACAGCTTATAGTTGATTTTAAAGGACTTGAGGTCTCCAGTATGGTTTATTCAACAACTGTGAAAGCATATAAGGGATGGTTAAGTTTCTTCAAAGTTCTGTTTTAGTACCTCAACTATATGATACATTGTAACATTTGTCGATGTAAATATGTTAGAATTTTGAGAAATGTGACAGCTTAGTAAAGTTGAGTTTCATAGGGTTTTAAGCATCTAGCATGGTTATCCAACACATAGTAATGATACACTTTACATTAATGCTAAATAATACTGCCCGAATGTTGGAAAACTTTCTGAATAACTCGTTGATGAGGTCAACATTAGGCACAAACAAATTAAACAAATGTAGATTTTGTTGGCTATATAATTGCTATGTGAGATTGATATCCAGGAAATACCCCAGGAATAAAATATCACAGGGATTTAAAAGTCATGTGTATGTTTCACCTGTTTGATATGTAGCTTAACTCGTCTTTCACCTAAACTTGGGTTGATATTATGCAAGCCCATAGCAAGTGGTGTCAAAAAAAGCCCCCCCCCCCCCCACACACACACCAACCTGATTAGAAAAACAATTAAGAATAAGAAAAGTACAATTTTATTATGCAATGGCTCCCCTACAAAAATATTTTAGCCTACTATGAACAATATTATTAACCTATATATGTGGCTGCATTGCTGCTAATACTGTAATGGTATTCACTTCTATGATTTTCATGTTCTGTTTTATGCAAGAGAGAAAATTCATTTTTCCTGATAAGCTGAAAGTTATTTACAGAAGTCTTAATAAATTTTATCAGTTCATTTTGATGTTACAAGTGTTTTATTTTCTTGCACTGAGATCATAGGCTTCCTTGCCATAGAGCCAATGTTTGTTCCCATGTTTGTTCATATATACTAAAGTCTTAAAATTATTGCAACCTTACTTAACACGCAAGCATATGCAAGTATGGAAGTTATATCAAATTGTTCAAAGGTATATGTTTTTGACACGATTTTGAAACATTTACAGTATATATAAATTATATTATTTACACAAGTGTGTGTGTAAAAGTAACCCCAAAAGGTGTGCTTATATTACACAACTGTTGTGTAAAAAAAAGGAACCCCGAAAGGTGTGCTAATATTACACAACTGTTTTGCAAAAAAACTACACAACTGTGGGGTAAAACCAGTGCCCTGCTTGACATGCGTAAAATTTACACAAAATGGGGTACAAAAGGGAACATGGTCATTGTTGTGCAAATTTTACACAATGCTCAGTTGGTAAAATAATTTACACATTGTGTGGTAAAATATTACCCCACAGTAAGGTAAAACTTTGCCAAAGCATTAATGTGTAAAGTTTACACATCTGTTGACCATGTTCCCTTTTTACACCATAGAGGTGGTCCATTTTACCCCATGTTGAGCAATTATTTTTAAGTGTGTGGGATTGCCCCTAGTTTTATCCAGGGTCTTAAATGTGCATGGGTTAAAAGATACTTGGAGCACAAGGAGGCCCCTTGGAAACTATTTTTTTTTACTACTATCTTAAGGGATATGGCAAAAGAAGTTTCTTTTCCAAATCGTAATTTTAAGGGAATTTTTGTTTGCAACACGTAGCCTATATATGCAATGCTGTGGTAATTTATTCTTATCAGGATGTGTCAGTTGAAAGTGACCGTCAAATGCATAGGATGCTATAGCGGCGACCTCGCGAAAGTGACCGATTTAACATATAAGTTAAATGGAGTAAATTTTGTGAAAGGCTATATGACCTGTTAATAATTAATAAATCTAGCGTGATGAATTGCCGAACTGGACAGAGCAAGTGCATTACTAACAGGTCAATGAAAAATTCGACCGTGCATGGAATTGCCACGTTCAAAATTGTCGATTAGCAATAATATGTAACCAACTGCATACAAGTTAGCATGGCATTCAGATCAGAAAGCGGTCTCGCCTCATCACCGAGTAACTGCCTCCTCTCCCATCCTCTCCCATCCTCCGCCAACTCCTCTCTCACTCTCTCTATGGCCTCTTCAACACGAACTTCCTTCTGTGTTATTAATGAACCACACTCTCAACATGTTAGACAAATATTGTACCAAACAATGCGTACATATTGTATCCAACCAAACTTGAGTAAAGCGTTGAACCCAAAACAATTTTGAGCACTAACCACTCTTAACCTTCGCAATGGAATTATTCAAAATGGCGTACTTTGAATGAGATAATAAACGATTTTTATTACACAGTTTTGGTGCAAAACATTTTGATCGTATATATATACCCAGTGTCATGGGCGTCAATCCAGGCGGGGACGGGGGGACACGTCCCCCCCCCCCACATTTCGATGGATGGGGGAAACAATATCAAATGTCCCCCCCCCCACACACATTTGGAAAAAGAGTAGTGTCGTGGCTCTATTTGGTTACGGCTTACACATCTTAGGATTCATATCCTCGAATATCACTCAATGTTGCTGAATGGAAAATTCCACCCAGATCTCGTGAGTTGGTGTAATATTGTGACGAGCCCGGCTCCTCCGATAGTAAAACTATATCGGGACTCGCGATAGAAAAGTACTGGGATATCTTGATGCCGTATTTATGCTTCTTCAGGAGATGTCTCGAACGGAAGAAAACAATGAGTTCACAGAAAAACAATTTGACGAGATAGGATTTGATTAATGATTCGGTATAATTTCTTCTCTGTCGATTCTCTTTACAAATAAAACTAAATTACAATGATTTGACTTGACTCCGTCAATTAAACAATTAGGAGTGATGAACTTTCGGCGGAGTGATAAATTTGCTGATCAAGTGATAAAACTTTCGGCCTCCTTTGCCTTTTAAACCTAACTTCCATAAAATCTCACTGCGCACAATCAGTAGGCAGCCAATAACCTGATCATCCTGTATTATAAAAATAAGTGCGCTGGCATTGATCTGCCCTGATTGGTTGGGAGTTTGGAAGTCCATCCCCTTTCTATGGAAACTTCCATACCACGTGAGAGAACCTTCTCGAATGTTCCACAGACATAATGGAATCTATTTTGGGAAAAGGCCCTGTACCAAGATTCAATAAGATAGTTAAAAACTTCTCGTGGGAAAACTGAATCCATGACCTAGATAAATACATAAGAGGCCTGTAAGGTGTCTCGATGGAGTGTTTCGGTAACATCAAAGAGATGGTATCACTATTTCATAACATTGGTACCCTGAGCTCTCCAATAATCTTAAGCTTAGTCTGCCTTTATTTCGAGGCCAGTTCCATTCGTCGTCGGTTGAAGGGTATAGACAAAAATTCAAGTCGATGAATCCAGTGGTACGGGCTATGTTTGGTAAAGTCGAAGCTCTCTTGCGGTTGCTCCTCGTCTCCTCCGCCAGTTCGACGGAAGCCGAGAGATCTTTTAGTGCTTTGAGGCGTTTGAAGACAAGGCTACGGAGCACCATGACTCAACAGAGGCTGAACCATGTGATCGTGTTCCATATTCACCGCGCAGGGACGTCGTTAGAGAGGGTGTGGGTGTGTCTCACCCCCAAGCCATGGTAAAACTGACGCTAGGTGGAAAATTAGAGTGCGACAGTCGGAATTTCCGACTGTCGCACTCTAGTTTATGTAGGCCTTTTCATTTATCCCTGTGATTGTGCATGACCTAATTTTTTTTTAAAAATTTCGGTCAAAATTGACCTTTAACCTGTCATGTTTACCACGTTTTCCTTGCCACTTTGGGAAATTGTATCTCGCGATTCTTATACTCCACCGTACAAAACTTCGTATGATTTTGAATACTACAAAAAAATGCCTAATAGAACTACCGTCATAGGCGTAGGAGCCCAATTTGTTTTGTGGGGGGGGGGGGGGGGGTTGTAACGACTTGTCCGAAAAATATAACCAAAATTTTTCGCGCGCATCCCACATGATCATGTGCATATCATACAGGCATGCATCGGTTTTTACATCGCATGCAAATAGCATACAATAATTTTCCCTCTTATTACCCTTCCGTATTAGTGATAATTGTTGGGTAATAATAATATCAGTTTAACCACTGAAAAACACATTGCAAATTATCAAAAAAGCTATCAGCATATTGCCCGAATTTCACAAAAATATTTGGTTGGGGTGGGGGGGGGGGGCCAATAAGTTTTTGAAATGAGTGCCAGTGGGTACAAATGTATCGCAACAAGTTCGTAACAGAACTGCAGTCGCGAAAGATTGGGTTTTCTGACTGACACTGACCGTATCGTTGACGAGTAGCGGGAGGGTGGGGGGGGGGGGGTACAAAGCAGCAGTTGGAATTTTCTGGCTTCAAATCCGATTTTCAGCCACTACACCCACCCCCCCCCCAATCATCAGGCCTTAGCTACGTCCCTGGGTACATGGTGGTTACATAGTACGCTCCGCCCAGAATTCACCCGATAACCAGATGCAAATCCACCTAGCAACCGAGGTAACTTGCTTGAGGACTCCAACGAACAACCACTGATTTATTTTCATGCTTTCATCACTTTAGCCACCACTCACATGGGACCTATTCTAAGTCTGACGATACATGCGCATGTGTGAGGTCCTGAAAACATAATAAAAGTTGTTTGTCTTGCTATCCTTGTTTTCAAATTTCATGTAAATGTATTCTCGTAGACCTAGCAACCTGGTTTAACATGCTGGCGCCAAATTTGCGCTAAGCTCGCTATACGAAAGGCCCGGTCACACTACAGCGATATTTTATCGGAATACGGTCCGATTTTTCCGATTTTAGGCCGAAGAGTGAGGTTTGTGGTAGTGAATGTAATGAATGCAGTGGAATATTCGAATACCTACTCCAAATCTGAGGAGTTCTGGAACTGACTACATTCTGAAGTGACGTCACATCGAAAAACGATAAAAATCGGAAGAGAAACCGGATAGCTATCCGATAAAAGGAAACAGAGTCAATATCAAAAGTTCGCAGAGGGCTATTCCACATCGGAATGGCTCAACAGATAGCAAATCAGGTCCTTTATCACTGTGGCTAGAAGACCTGAACAAAAAAACTGGCTGTTTCGATTCCTCCGGGAAAATTGGATAGTATTCCGATAAAAAATCGGTATAGTGTGACCGGGCCTGAACTCGGATATGGGCTGTGCCTTATTAGTTAGTTATTTAAATTATTAATAATGGCGTTTGAGGAAATGCACCATTTTGTGGTATGACTCCCAGGACGGAAAGTCGAGAAACTCACATGCAGTCGCGGCGGATAGCTTCCTTCGCCTATATGTCCGGGGAAAGTTTGGGACATCGTTCCTATAGACCAGGGGTGGGCAACCTGCGGGCCACATGCGGCCCTCCAGTGATTTTTTTTGCGGCCCGTGAGATGTCTCAAGAAAAAGAAAAAAATCAATCTATATTGCATCATCACCAAAAACGAGCTAGCTGCTTAGAATTTATCTGCACTTATGATGCTGTCAGGTTGGTCTATTATCACCATTAATTATCAACTGGACTGTATTGACATTATGGTTTTGTGAATACAGATTAAGTACACACACCTATTGCTTGAACGTCCTCGGAATCAAAGGTTTGAAATCAGCAGCAGGCCGTTGGTTAGGTGCGGCCCTGTCTTTTTTCACTCCTAAAATCTGGCCCATTCATTCAAAAGGTTGCCCACCCCTGCAATAGGCCTATATCTGAGGCCCTGGGGTCAGTGGCGTCGTGCCCATTGGGGCCCGGGGGGCACATGCCCCCCCCCCCAAAAAAAATTGTCAAAGGTGTCATAAAATTTTGTCATAATTTAAAAAAAAAGTGTTTTCGAAATCGAAAAGTAGACTAAATATTCAGTTGCTCTTTGATGGTCGTTGCGGATTTTTCACACACCTCAAATACGACATATCGGGATTAGTAATGCCATTACCTTTAAATATGTTTGTCTAAGCTCGCATTTGATAAAGTCTCAATTAACCTGGAAAATAATCACTTCGTTATCGCACGTTTTACCTTAGGTTTCGCTACTTTCACTTTTTCTGCCCATGTTTTCAAACGGCATCGCTTTTTCTTCACCCAGTCACCACTTCTCACGGGCATGGGCGGCAAGGGCGGCGGAACCGGGGGGCACGTTCCCCCCACTTTTCCCCAGGTTAAAAATGTACCCATTTTCTACATAAAAATTGAGGTGTCTCAAGTTAGCAAGAGGCCAGGGAACCAGAATGAACACTCGGGAAGGGCCTTTTTCCGGCCATCTGAGGGGTTTGTAAAACCAAAAATTTTCTACTACGCTCCGCGCCAACCGATGGTGGCGCTCCGCTCAGATAGTCGTGCATACAACTTTGCAACTCCTGGCTACGCCTCTGACTCTTAGTGAATTTCTGTGGGTTACACTCAAAGCTATTTCGAATGAAACAAATTTGTTAAGATATTAACAAGAAATAAACTCTAATTCGGAAGATTCCTACATTAGCAATTAGCATGATTTCGCCTCATTTTGTCTCAAAAGAAAACTTGTTCCTTGTTTCCCAATTTGCACATTGGATATTGCAGTGCTAGTATGCATATTTTCCTTGAGAGGGGGGGGGGGGGGGCGTTGATGGAGTGATGTGTGTACACAAATAAAATAATACAATAAGAGTTATAAAGGGTACTAAATATAAGGCTGCATCAGTCCAATCGAATTGCTGCAAAGTGCCCTTTGATGTCGGTGCCCCCCCCCCCAGATTAAAAGTGCTTCCGCCGCCCTTGATGGGCGGTGATCATGGATCAGCCAACACGAAAATGTTTCGATATCTTAAATTTTGGGCGCTTGTGGGAGACGAGGAATTGGTTAACTTAGGAATAAATGGCGATCACTTCCTTCGAGAATATTTCCCAAAATAAAAAATTGCCGGAAATTTTTATCAATTTTAGGGGTGTTGCTTTCTGCCATAATGCACGGGAAGTGCCGTTTCCTGCAATCTGAGGTGTCTGACAGAAGAAAAATTTTCTTGTACGCTGCGCGCCAACCGATGGTGGCGCTCCGCTTAGATAGTACTTACGGCCGGAATACTCGAATCGATTACGTCCCCCCCACGTTTCAAATCGGATTGACGCCCCTGCCCAGTGTTGGGTAAAAATAATATTTGCCAAACCCTTTTCTTTTCTTAGAGTATAAACTAGAAATACTTACTTAGAGGTGATTATTCAGTCGTTTGCGTAAACACAGTGGTCGGAAGTGCATGGATGTTCAGTGGGCAACTGAGTTACATCTCTTGCAAGCATTGCGGTATGAACTCAACGTGGCCCGACTCTGCTTATAAACCCACTAGTAGAATACAGCTTATTGCTGGAAGCGGTACAAGTGTATCGAAATCTGTTCAAAGCATCAAATGATTCGTTTAACGCTTCTGCACAGGAGCGTTTTATAAAAGTATGCTTATATTCCACTCAGGATCGGTCGACTTGTCATAATATTTCTGGATATTGTAGAGTGGTCAAAGTTAAAATCAATATGGAGACCTCAGTGGGAATATGGCTGCCACATATCCGGATTCCCATGGACATGTCCTGCATATATTTATTACGTGGTCGTAGATCTTGGATTGATATATTATCATCATAAGTATAATCATCATAATTATCATAATAAAAATATAGTAACAAATACAGTGGAGAAAAATGACGATGGTTTGAGGTTCATTACAGTTGGAAGTGTTGTATTTACAGAGTATGCTCGAATTTGGGCCCACTTTAATGTGAATAAACTTCAAATTCTATGTCTTTTTGACTACGAAGAGGTGGGCCCCTCAACTTAAAGACCCCTCTCCATAGGACGTCACCGCTTGCTTTCCTTCCTTCAGAGCAAAGTATTGATTGTAATGTTAAGTAAGAAATAATGATAGCAGCAGACATGGAACATGACTGACCATAACTTGAATTTCTAGCATTTTTGGGGGCAATATTAAGGTGCAGTTATCGTTATACATGAAATAAATGGCAACTTTACTGAAAATTCTCTGATTTGGTTCTCACATTACGATCTTCCCTGCCTATATCATATACTTCCCGAGTCCCCTGTTTTTCGGCCAAAAACAAGGGAGTTTGAATATCTACCGGAGTTGGTAAATTCTAGCCATACTGAACACTCCTCTGCAAACATTCATGATTCAATACACAGTGTACTATTTTAGTGGTTAAGTCAAATTTGTCTTCACACAGGAATGTATCGTGCTGGTCATTAGAGCACTTTACAATCATACGGTGGCTGGTCAATTAAGAAGGTGGGCTCAAGGAAGAATCCTAATGGCAGTGATTGGGGTAGTTTATGCTATCACGTAACAAATTATTAATGCTGAAGTGAATTTGAGGGGGGCAGTTTTTCTATAGGCAGGCCTGACCGTCATGCAATTGATATCTTATTTTCTTGGAGTGGACATTCAGACCCTCTGGAACCAAGGACATCAGGGCCACATGCACTCCCCCCTTTATCTCCTTTGCATATGTATATATATATATATATTGTAACGTTTACTTAGACTAATATTCGGGGGGGCGCTTAAATATTCCCTACTGAGGACTGGTGGTGGTATGGAAGCAAATGAGGCTTGGATGGTTGTGTGTTAGTAGCGACTAGCCTTAAACCTCGCTATTACATGCAATAACATGACACACTGATAAACGAGCGCTGAGATTTTGTAATCTATTACTACAATCAGCCAAAAAAAACATTGGCACCAAGACCTCAAAATTAAATGTACTTAAACGAAACTGGTTACAAACGAGGTCTCAAGACCGAAGTAGAGTCGTATAACAATACGCACAAACGTGTATGAAAGACGAACACAAATACGACCATAATGATCGGAGCCGGGGCTATTACCAAACCGAACAAGTCTGAAGATCTGATCCACCTGAGCTGATGGACAGATGTCACATGACCTGTAAAACGCCACTGTCCACATGGAAAGCACATGCGGCTAAAATTGGTGACATGTAGCCTGAATAAATAGAGGGCGACAGATATGATGACAAATGGCATCACAATATATATATATATATATATATATATATATATATATTTATTATTAGTATTTATTTATTTATTCAATGAATTTGTAGTATGATAGATATACATTAAACTAATAAAAATCAACACAGTGGCTTGGCTTGCCTCAAACTGGTAACTTTGTATACATTGTCAGATTCAAAGCACCAGGATTGCACCCTTTACATGTGTAATAAGCTCATATTGACAGATATAAGACAAACCCATTAATACGCACTCACACCAGCAGAATCACTATGGCCGAGTCAGCTCAGCCCTCATAAATAATTTTGCTCATACAAGGTAAAACGTGGTCACTACTAGCATACTTCATAGAAAAGCAGTCCCTAATAACTATCAGATGTTTTCTCACACACAGCCATACTGGTTATATATTGGCCTCCTGGAATCATCACTAAGCATTTTTATGAAGTAGAATACTTTTGTATACTGTGCATAAATGTCTTTCTATTGTAACAGTTCAAGGTCATTAAAGAGAGAAAATTATGAGGCAAACATCTCGGTAGTCCAACTATAAAATCTATGTCTTAATGTCACCCATACCACCTTAGATGCCGATCTCATAAGATGCCACAAAGCAAAGTGATTGCCACTGCTATCAGTTACCACGGTCATAACTGACCAAAGAACCATCCGGCACACTGGAGTGGACAAGTCAAATCCAACAAACCCTGCTAAATGTGACAGTATCTTAAAGGGTGTGAAGACTCGCGCAAACTGAAACGTCTAATGCCGGTAATCTGACCTAGTTTCGAATGAGGTGTAACAGAAGTGTTAGACACCACCATTGATCCCAGAAAATACGCACACAGCTTGCTACCTTTGGTAATTAGACACTAGTGTACAGTCAGTACATACAGCTGTGGTCAATACCCACAGCACAGTGTATAAACGATACAGCAATGGACATCTCAGGTCCAGTTACAGATAACAAGGTATCACGTTTTCTTTACCGTCTGCATTTTGTAGCGACAAGCAGAAAACTTCACTTCAGAGGGCGGCACGCGGTTTGGGGCGAGTCTTCAATGTCTTTAAACCACTAGCCTCGAAGCTACTGACAGACTTCTTTACCCTTCCAACTTTCAAGATTTGCAGTGTCTAGTGCAGCTTGCAACTGTACCCAATTGTTAACAGCATGTGATATTTTCTGTCATCCATCTAATTGAAGTAGATAACCTCTGGTCTGAATCTGTTTCATAAAGTTGATATATTTAGCAGCCTTTGAGGTGGTGGCGAGAATGTATTCATCTACTAGAGATTGTCTCGTGATCGACGAATTCAGGTTTCGCTTACGGTAGTTGTACTGGATAAAGTTGAGAAATGCCACCACAAAGTCAAAGCAGTTGTGCCCTAGCTCCACGTACCTGCAAATCGATAAACAGCAACTTATGAAAATTTCATGAACTCTTTTACATTATCCACCTTACTATCATCACAGTTAGAAGCATAAAGTTCAGATAACATCCTATGGAAAATGCATTTCCATGAACAAAATAATTTCCCTTTATATATGTTGTAGTGAAAAATTGCCTTTTGTTTCTTAGATGAATACATTACTTTTTTTTCAGAGGTCATACGTCTCCATCGAGATATTTTTGGGGAACAAAGTCTTATATCTTACATATGAATAAGAGGATGGGGGAGGGGAGGGGGTGTCCATATATAATAATTAGCCTTGCATCAAAATATGATCTCAAAGCACTTCACAATAAAGCACAAACTTGATACAGCCATAAAATTAAATATGACAACAGCAATGAAATAGTCAACATTGAACCAGTGACACAGAAAACGAGGCAATCCAAGCTTAAATGTTTTGAACAAATGACTAAACAATAAAAAAACCAACAGGTCATGAGCCCTATAGTGCACGAAGCCTCATATTGCAGAATGTTCCCGAAAGAGTCGCATTTGCAGAAGTGATTCAAGTACGTACGATTCAATGATGGTGCTGTCCTAATGGGTTTAGAGAGTATACACCTCTCTGTGTCCAATCGGTCAAATGTCCAGGAAAGATCGGTACTACTGAGGGAGCCAGAGTCAGCCATTATTAGTCGTGGCTCAGATAAAGTTTGTTGTAGTCACCATTTGATGGGCCAGGTGTACTACAGTGTGCTGTAATGTATGCACAGGATTGTTGTTAATAGTGACCTTAGACTGGTCAGGGCTATGCCAAAGTGTGTGTGTGTGTATATATATATATATATTTTTTATTTGCTGTTACATAGCGTTTTAGAGCACTTTTGTGGATTTTACGCTTTACAAAATAAATTATACATTTTTTCTTTATTTGCTGTTACATAACATTTTAGAGCACTTTTGTGGATTTTACGCTTTACAAAATAAATTATATATATATTTTTTATTTGCTGTTACATAGCGTTTTAGAGCACTTTTGTGGATTTTACGCTTTACAAAATAAATTATTATTGATATTATATATATATATATACATATATATATATATATATATATATATATATAATATAGTACTTCCATGCTTGACCGTAGACCATGGTTTAAGGCAAACAATTACAAGAATATTGTTTCAATGAAACAGTTTGCCCCCCAGCCCCCAAATTTAAAGTACAAAATTACTCTATCAGAAAAGCAGAAATAGAAAGCATATTCTTGAGAGAATATCCTTACCTCTCTGATGTCCATTCTGGTCTGTGTGTTATCTGTGATAGCTTCTCATCCCAAAGGGTTGCCAATTCAAAATCAGACTTCTCAATGAGAGGAATAACCAGACTTTGGTGCCAGACAGACCTATCATAAGTAACACCCTGCTCGTTAAAGTGACAGAGAAAACCTGCAAAATCGATGGAAATGCGCCGTCACAAAAATTAATGCAACCAATCCTTAGTGTATGACACTTTTTGCTGTCAAGTTTTAGATACTTTAGTTTTAAGGTTAACAAAACAATTCCAAAGATTTATTTCAAAGATTATTCTGTTAGTACCCTGAATTCTTTCTGTTTATAATATTGCATCATAACAAACAGTCTTGATCATTTCACTTCTAAGCACCCTGCATAGGTAAAGTGTGCAACGATCTGCAGTAGAGAAATAGTAACATGAAATCATATTGTATGTACTTACAAGAATGTCCAAATATGCTGTGACAAGATTGATATTAATTTAGCGAACTGTTACTAGATCCAACCCATGTGAATTTCCAGCTAAACTCATATCAAACCAGGTCTTCTTCATATTCAAGTCATACCTTGTTTAATGGGACAGGATGGAAGTGAGTGTCTGTGGGGGTGAGGGTGGGGATGGGATCTGGTGGGGTGAAGTTTTTGCTCCAAATGCTCTATGAGTATTGTCCACTTTGTTGAAAATGCAAAACTTTGGTTTCTAATCAAAGCATAATACAGTATACGAGTTACTGTAGATATTGGAGATATAAGTTGTTCTTGGGGAGGGTGAAGGGAGTGGGGAGGTAGCAGGGGGAAGGGAGTGGGGTAGGGAGGGTGAAAGGAGAGGGGAGGGAAGATGGAGGGAGGGAGGGTGGAGGAAGTGGGGGAGGGAGGAGGGGAGTGTGGGAGGTAGGGTGGAGGGAATGGGGGAGGGAGTGGGCAGGGAGTGGGGGAGGGAGGGTGGAAGGAGTAGGGGAGGGAGGGTGGAAGGAGTGAGGGAGGGAGGGTGGAGGGAGGAAGTGGAGAAGGGAGGGTCGAGGGAGGGAGGGAGTGGGGATGAGGGTGGAGGGAGGGAGGGTGGAGGGAGGGAGGGATTGGGGATGAAGGGAGTGGGGGAGGGAGGGCAGGGAAAGAAGGAACCACATATATAACTCACAGTTTGAAGTTATATCACTGTACCTCTTGAATCTGTTACTCCTGTGTGTAAATTGTCACCATGCTTGTAGTCTCTGCAAAAAAAGAAATATTTGAATGTAAAACAATTCTCACAACAATTGGCAAGAAAATTACTGATAAGTCTTTCTAACCACTGCAGGTTCCAAAGGCATTCATGACATTTTATACTAAAAATATAAAACTTCAGTTTAAATGGCAGAGTAAGGAAGGTCCATGCAAGCACAGATACAGTAATTTCATCCAACGTAGCAAGCTTCAAAACGTATTATAATTCTGCACATTACACATCACATATGTGGAGGTACTACTAATACCACTCTAAACTGTCCTCCTGTAGCATGCTTCAAAGCACTTTTACTGACATTATGAACAGTTCATAGTCTTTATCTGATTTTAATGCTAATACCACTCCATACTGTCCTCCCATAGCATGCTTCAAAGCACTTTTACTGCCAGTATGAACAGTTCATAGTCTTTATCTGATTCTAATGCTAATACCACTCCATACTGTCCTCCCATAGCATGCTTCAAAGCACTTGTACTGACAGTATGAACAGTTCATAGTCTTTATCTGATTCTAATGCTAATACTACTCCATACTGTCCTCCCATAGCATGCTTCAAAGCACTTGTACTGACAGTTTGAACAGTTCATAGTCTTTATCTGATTCTAATGCTAATACCACTCCATACTGTCCTCCCATAGCATGCTTCAAAGCACTTGTACTGACAGTATGAACAGTTCATAGTCTTTATCTGATTCTAATGCTAATACCACTCCATACTGTCCTCCCATAGCATGCTTCAGAGCACTTGAACTGACAGTATGAACAGTTCATAGTCTTGATCTGATTCTAATGCTAAATACCACTCTATAATGTCCTCTCATACCATGCTTAAAAGCACTCATATAGACAGTATGAACAGTTCCTAATCTTTACCTGATTCTAATGCTATATATACCACTCTATACTCTCCTCCCATAGCATGCTTCAAAGCACTCATACTGAAAGTATGAACAGAACTCCTAATCTTTATCTTATTCTAATGCTAATACCACTCCATACTGTCCTCAGTTCTTAGTCTTTATCAGATAGTACTGTGCATCGGGGGTCATCGTTTAAACTGTAGAACTATACTTGGAGATTACCAATTATCCCTTAATTACATCTAGTTCTGATAAAAACACTGTCCTTTTTCAGGATTGTCACCAAAGTTAGAGCCTGCAGGGTGCAATTTAAGCCAAACAACTTGATCCACTCTCTACCCCTGCAGTCACCTGAAACATACAGAGTGTAACTACGTGGCAATGAATGTTTTACATCAAGTAAGATAACTCTAGTCCCTTTGAAAGAAATTCAAGTTTGATCCCAATCAACTTGGAATTACAATTAGTGATTTGATGCATTCATCTCTGCTTTTGATGTCAAAATTTCTCTGTTTTCATCAGATCTAATGTATAAACAGGCACAAAGTGAGGTAAATGCAAAAGAATGTACAGTATTTTGGTCTGAAACGTAGAAAGACATTTACCAGTGTTGTAATAATATGCTCGATAACATACTCAGTTCCGCTTTGTTTTCATACTCACCCCAAGAATGTCCCATTTGTGGGTTTTATAATGATGCTGAAAGGATAATTCGAACTGCTCTTCAGGATTGGTGGATATCTAACAGGAGGTGTGGCCAAGGGCTCATTAGTTAGACTCCTCCCACACATTGGACAGTACAAAGGCAGCTGAAAACATAAAATATTCCCTGATGATTGACAGGAATGCTTAAAGGATAATATCGTCGTGTCCGTCATTCTAAAGAAACAAAAAAAAAAAACAGAAGAATATTAAAGGAATGTAAGAATGTTCATTTTTGAATACATGCATAACAAGTCTTTTGCAAAGGTCAAAGGTCATCACCATTTAAAGTTGAGAGACTGACTAGTGGATCGTTCCATACAAAATCAACCAAATTTAAGAAAAACCTTGGCAGGTCAACTCTTGGATTTGGCTCAGTTTGGCATCATTTGTTGGTGAGTTAGGAAGTTGTGCAAAAGTTTAGGATTCTTGGACTTTTAACTTCTTGAGTTAATACTGATTTTGAGTTGACATCCCATGCCCACTTTTATCTACTGAGGGTGCCTCCAATACAAAGTATCAGTTTCAATCCAAAGTTATTTTCTCACACATGTACTGTACACAAAACTCAATATAGGTGTCTGTTATACAATCATAATAAACTAAGAACACGATGGACACTAGAAATTAAGAAGGGGGATAATAGGTTGTGTATCAAGCTAGAGATCAAAAGAAAAAATGAAAGAAAAGGTAAAACTATAAAAAAATCTTAAACAAGAAAAACAAAGAAATGTTAAAACACTTCTGAAATAAGGCTTTGTGTCTATAACTAAATTAACAAGATAGTATTCAAGTTATTTTGTATGTTTGCATTGTATGTATGTATTTTAGATCCTCCTGCAAGCAGGAACTCGCGAAGAGGCCATCATTGGCTTATGAAAGCCGCAAGCTGACCGAAGTCAGTCTCTTAGATTCATAGTTAACGTCCATAATTATGAATTATCAATAACTCTGTAACTGGACGACATACATTAATCTTGGAGTGACTGGAACTCGGTACCTTATGATTGAAAGGAACTGGCGTTAACCGCTTTAGAAATCCTGAGAGTTCTATCTACAGAAAAAACTTTTAAAATCGGGATTTTTTTTTCCTAATAATAGTTGCAGTACTAGCTGTTTTGGTATTTAATTTTACCGTGAATTGTTCTATAATCTGTTACTTAAAAATAATTCATTGAACATTGCAAATTGCCTATTTACTGGTTGACATGTGATTTAATCTCCTAACAATACCCTTCTACTACCAAGAGTGTTTATGTGACAACTAATATGATAACTGTATGTAATCCAATTAGTGGTGACAAAATAAACAGAATGACAATGCATGGGACATGCATGAAGTCAGTTACTCTGACTGTATGTGGATATTACTAAGAAAAAGTCCTTATTTTCATAAAGTATCAATTTGCCACAAAATACCGCTCCAAAAAGAAATTAACATTTACCAAAGAAAGGTTCATTTCATTATTCTCTAAAATGTGATACCTAGCTGTTTTTAACTTGATTTTTGACTCGGAGGGAACATGGTAAAATAGTCTGTACAAAAAATAAATATAATATATGAACTTTGTTGCTCAGTAATGGCTCATAAATGTTAAGTAGCCTATGTAGAACTAGTGTTACGAAAGCCTTTCATGTTGCAACAATAAATACACTTTGTTGCTCAGCTCATTTACAGTAGGCTCAGTAGCCTACATACATAGGCCAAGCGATACAAAGGTTCCACAGTAATGTGCCTTTCTATTTCAGGGGTCTTGCTCTGGAATACATTTGATGATAATATTAAATATATTGTAACTCTATAGGCTTCTCTAAGATAAAGTACACTTAAAGACTATCACCACTTCAGATGTGTCAATTATATTAAATTCCATTTATTAAGTGTTTGTACAATAAGTGATGCGTAGGTGTATAACTGCCTAATCTTATGATTTGTCCTTTCTTTTGCCCATTGTCCACTTAACAGTCTTTTACAGAACACCATTTCTGGGACAAACTAAAACGAATGACAGCGAATGACAATTGACTTTGTACAGGGTTAATTATCATTTGCGAATGACAGCGAATGACAGCAAATGACAACGAATGACAACGAATGACAACGAAGGACAGTGGTGAGAAGAGATAGAATGATTAACGGAGTGGAGTAAATGCGGTTATTGGTTTTCTGCGCAAAAATGATTTGAGGAAAATCGCATGTTACGTGGTTGCAGGGTTTTGGTGTAATTTACGGATAGAAACCACAGGGAAAGTTTTTGTGTGAGAATGCGCTTGAGAGTGCTGTGCTTTTTACCTCTGTAGATTTATATAGAAAGATAACTGAAGCCGTTTCAAGATTATAGTATTGTTAGTTTCTAACAATTAATATCGAAAAAATGACGTTAAATTTACTTTTTAAATCAGACTTACAATTTCGCTTACTACATGGTGCGTTTTTATCTTGTCCGTACTTTACTAGATCCCTAGATACCCACGAAGCCTGAACTGTGATATCCGGTTGAAGCAAATGTCTGTGCTGTCATTACTGTCATTCGTTTTAGTCAACGCAATATTTTAGTGTGTACAACATATTGTCATTCGTTATGTGTAACGCATTTGTCATTCGTTTTAGTAACACCCACCATTTCTTAATGTTTGTTTAGTAGTTCTGTCTAGATATAATCTTGAGAAGAACTTAGGGAAAATAGCTAGCCTAACAGTCCTTAACACTCTTACACTTCCTTGCCGTATACCAATTCTGTCTAAGTCACTTTCGCCTATAGTGCCTACTGTAGCCTATAACAAAGACTCCCATTTCAAGGCTAGGCCTATGCTGGGATATTTTCTCCAATAACAAGCTTGGTCTGTTATTGTTATAGTAGGCCTATACTAGGAGAATTTGGCTAACCTGCTTCCTTTTGGTCTAAAGACACTACAATTCGCATATGCCTCTGTTTGCAGTGTTTTGGTTGAATTCATTCATGTAGATTCCTGTCAGTCGTAAATTTCTACACTTTAAACTAGCGATTAAAACGAAGGCAGTATGAAAAATACACCGATGATGAGTTTATACTATTAATAGTCACAGTCCAAAGATCAACTCCATGAATTCAAAAGGTAAACATAACCTTTGACCTCAAAATCCAAGACCTTGCGAGATCCCGCGAACGTGCTATTGAAATTCCCGCGAAATCAATTCACACATGTCAACAGTGTTGATAACACGGAACCAGTAGTGTAGTGTAACACTGTGTAGGCGTAGCTTGCCTCCATTAAACAACACACTACAGTTGGCTAGGCCGACATTTCTATTGTTGACGCGGATTTGACCACTAATTTGCGACTGACTTGCCACAGGATGAAGGAGAAGGCAACCCTCTTTTCCTTTTTCTCAAAATTATCATCGAAGAAGTCAACTTCACCAGAAGTTGCAGATGATGCTGGTGTGAAAAAATCTGTGTCTCCGAAGGAAAGCGCAAAGACATCACCAAAACTTACAACTGAAACAACTCAGGAAAAGTTAAAGCTGGTCACAAAGCCAAAAGCCGCAGGTAGGTTACAGTTGCTGAAATACACTTTTATACTAAATTGCTGATTATTTTCATAGCTAACTTCGTATTATAGCCTAACTTGTTTTGCTGGGCTGTTACGGTATCAGCCTCTTAATTTAGTCAAAGCTAGGCTAGGTCTATACTGACACGCTTCAATTTTACAATGGGACCCTACGCTAGTGTAGAATAACCTACATGCATAGTCCTACACCTAACCTAGTGCCAGTGGTATTTGCATACTGAGGGCCTAATTGGTTTAATAGTTTTGTGTTAAAGAGCATACCCGTGCCAAAGAAAGTTAGATGTATTTTGTCTAATGTAGGCTAGGCCTAAGCCTAATTGTACAGTAACCCATTTGAGGTCGATGAAGCCAAAGCTTTCACTTTTCAGGCATTTGAGGTTTTTATTCATTTTAAATATTGAAATAGGATGTACAGTATGCCTCAACTGTACACATTACATTTGTGTAGCAACTTGCCCTTTTGTTTTTCCAATATCATTTATGATAAATATTGCAATATAAGGTACTGTATAAATTGGCCAGGACTTGAACCTATAATCCTTAGATCACAAGTCCACTGCCTTAACCACTTGACCACAACGCCCCACTTGACCATTAATCATCACACACTACCAGAAACGTTGATGTGTAAGGAAACTTCTTTGTTGTCTACTTTCTCTCGCAGCATGTAAATTCAATGAGTTTGAAGTGGTTTGGGCTAAACTGGATGGTTATCCCTGGTGGCCTAGTCTGGTTTGCAACCATCCCACCGCTCAAATCTTCCATAAAGGAGTGAAACGTCCTGAGATCCATGTTCAGTTCTTCGACCAGAGCTCCAGTAGAGCTTGGCTGAGTGAAAGGTTTGTAGAACTTTCTGTGATATAATCAATGTACAGTAAACCCTCGCTCATCAGTGGTGGAGCTAGGGGTATCGGTCAGGAGGGGCAAGAATGGTCTGTAGGGGTGCTTTCGACACTATCTAAGCGGAGCGCCACCACAGGTTGGCGCGTAGCATACAGAAATTTTCTGAGTAAAGATTCTCCCTAGATCGCCGGAAATGACCCTTTCCAGGCCTGGCTAATTTACAGATAAACGAAGAATAAATAGGTGTCATCGCCAAATTACACCAACAAACTGTGACAAATGTCAATAGGTAGATGAGAGCGCAATAAAAAAGTCAATATTCGCCAATAAGTAAAAAGTGGTAAAGAGCTGAAAAGGGCGCCAGCAGTCCATTTGAGTCCATCAGGGGGGCATCCGCCCCCCTGATTGTATGGACGCTCCGCCACTGTCGCTCATGTTTCATGATGTCAATCTGACCTTAATTCATATAACTTTCTGGAGCAGTGTAATCTTGACCAAATGGATTAATTATTCTTAGAGGTTTGTGTGGTACAGAAGGACACTATAACATTGTATTAGATTTTAATGGTCTGAGTAGTAGGATCTATAGACCATGTGTAAAGAAAGTATATGAACTACAGACTTTGGATACAGTTAGTAGGAACTACAGACTACCTGTATATAGTTAGTAGACTCTACAGACTTTATATACTGTACTGTACAGTAAGTAGGAAATGCAGACTTTATGTAAAGTTAGTTGGAAATACAGACTTAATATAAAGTTAGTAGACTTTATATAAAGTTAGTTGGAAATACAGACTTTATATAAAGTTAGTAAGAAATACAGAAGTCCTATATACAATAAGAAGTGAACTACAGACTTTATGTGAAGTTAGCAGGAACTACAGACTTTATATTAAGTTAGAAGGGAACTACTGACTTTATGTAAAGTTCGTAGGAACTACAGACCTAACAAAAAGTAGAGGGAACTACAGACTTTTTGATAAAGTTTGTTTCTTGGTAGTGCTATATTTACCGGCTTCAATTTGGAATTGATTCACAAATAAAAAGAAAAAAAACAAACAGAAAAGGAAGGAACAAAGACAAGTATGAGCTTAAATATTTGGGGAAGGGAAATCACAGTAAATATACTATTTTACATGATTCCTCTGCCAGGGAACTCCCAATATCGCATAGCAAAATGCTTTGCAAAATCATAAAAAATTCTATGTACATACAAAAGTAGCAATGTATAGCAGGTTTGTAAATAGGAAACATAGCACAGTATGTATACAGTAAAGTCAAACATTCATAGACTTCAATACTGCTACACTAATTATTAACGCTAATTTATCCCCTGTCTGCTTCAAATTTAATCCATGGTGGATGTTGGTGGTGGCTTCTGTTTCTGCAAGACAAGAAATATTCTCGGATATTTGTAGGGAAATACTACATTTGGGTTAACTTGAAAATGGTATGGAAATGCAAACCTCTAAACCCTGTTGTAGGACATCAGGCATTTTACAAAAAAAAGGGGGAGGGGGGAATCTTAAGCCCCCAAAAATATTTTTAAAAAATCATGAAAAAACCATAAACCCTCAAAACTGTCGCACACAAGACACAACACAAATACTAAGATATTCCTGATTTATTCCTTGCAACATTATTGTATTTAATGGAACTCTTGCCAATATGTCTTTTAACAGAAATGCTTTTGAACTAATATTTTCTCTTTAATACTCATCTGTTCTTATCAAATTAAGCTCAACAATAACTTTCCAAAGTGTTCGTAATCTCAATCTTATCTGTAAGTAAAGGCAATGTTCATAAAGTTTAATCATTTTCAAATTTATTATTTTTTATGATGACTTGTTTTTCCTAACATAGTAACATTGCGATTGTAACAGATCTCACAGCGTTGTTTATGTCAGGAAGTCTTTAATCGTTGTTTGTTTGGCGCAACGCCATGGAATGGAATGTGTCACGACAGTAATATGTTTGTTATTTTTGCAAATATGTTTACCTCATTATTTCTAGCTCAATTGTTTAATTGACTATTGTGCCTTCAGAATTATTTACACATTGGTTTGAAACAATGTTAGCTATTTCCAGGAAGAAACCTGCATAGTTTCAAAACAAATAAATGATTTTCTCTTAAAATGATTGAGAATGTGTTCCAAGAGAGCTTTGATTATCCACACATCTAGCTTTGTGTATCTACAGTATATATAATCTATAAATCCTTTTGAGTGATTTTGTAGACTTGCACATGTGTATTCTGAGATTTGATAATAGTTTTTTGAAGTAACAGACCTTCAATACCCATTATCCCCTTCATCTCTTCTGAGAAATAGAAAAGGAAAGTAACTCAATTATTAAGAAAAAACAGCAGGAACTTGTCCTACAGCAGTACATATACAAAAATACGATAGAAATTATGAGGGTTCTTTCAATACTGCTTGTTTGTTCACACCTCTCAAAGTACTTAGGAATAATTTAGTGAAAAAATACTAAAATACCAGTGCACTAATGCTCTACTACCCGCAAGGGAGGCGGAAGCACTTTTAATCTGGGGGGGCACCAACCTCAAAGGGCACTTTGCAGAAATTTGATTTGACTGATGCAGCCTTATATTTAGTACCCTTTATACGTAACTCTTATTGTAGTATCTTATTTGGGTATACACATCACTCCAATGCCCCCCCCCCCCCCCAAGGAAAAATGCATAGTAGTACTGCAATATCCAATGTGCAAATTGGGAAACAGGGAACAAGTTTTCTTTCGAGACAAAATGAGGTGAAATCATGCTAATTGCTAAAGTAGGAATCTGCCGAATTAGAGTTTATTTCTTGTTAAGAGCTTAAAAATATTTCCATTCGAAATAGCTTTGAGTTTGACTCACACAATATAGTTAGGGGCGTAGCCAGGATTTGCAAAGTTGTAGGCACAACTATCTGTGCGGAGCGCCAACATCGGATTTCGTGGAGCGTACCAGAAAATTTTTGGTTTTACAAACCCCCCAGATGGCTGGAAATGGCCCTTCCCTAGTGTTCATTCTGGTTCCCTGGCCTCTTGCTAACTTGAGACAACTCATTCAATATCACTTTTAATTTAAACCCAAAAAACAAACAAGTTAAAATAGTACTGTACGTAATTCAATACTACATAATGTATTTAAAATGAACAAGGTACATGTACAGAGTAGTCTTACTTTCCAACTTCTGATACTTGTAGATACAAAGATAGGCCAGAAATGTCTTTGTTACAACTATAGCCTGTAATTGTCTTTGATACAACTGTAGCTAGTAAATGTTTATCGAAAAGGCTGTTTTGGAACTTGGAATGCCAGTCGTGACAACACAGGCAACAAAGTGCTGCAGCTCTATATAAAGTCTGTTAATCAACGATAGGCCCGGGCCTACAGTGCTACATACTGGCTACACCCCTGATAGTTCTAAATTAGGATTAGATCTCTTACTGAAATATCGCTGACCTAATAAGGTGATCAAGGGTACAATTTTTATGTAGAAAAAGGGCACATTTTTAACCTGAGGAAAAGTGGGGGGCACGTGCCCCCTGTGCCCCCCCCGGTTCCGCCGCCCTTGACTACTCCTAATTTGTTACCCGAATCCTTTAAATTTGTTATTGAATGTGTATGTTCCTTTTCTTTGACTTTGTACGAAGTTAAAAAATGTTTCGAAAGCTACATATTTTTAAAATAACAGGTTAATTGAAAGAAACAAATGCAAATTGAAATTAACGAACTTGTTTAGGGATGCACCGGATATCCAGTCCGGCCGGACTAACCGGCCGGATAGTAAGCAATTATCCGGTTCCGGCCGGATATTTTTCAAAATCCGGCCCGATCTTTTTCAAAATCTGGCCTGAATTATTCCTTAAAAAGGTGTTGGTATTAACTTAAATCAATGTAAACTATTTCCAAAAATTAATAAAAACATTCAAAGTAAGGAAAACTTAATTTAATTTTCTCAATGGTTTGACCCACTGTTTCTAAAGATCAACCAAAATAATACAACTACTGTAATAATATGAAGCTATATACAACAAATACAGTTTGCAGTAAAATCATTTCTTGCAGCCTTCATCAGTTTAATATTGTGCTAAAAATTTGTTACCAAATAATGAATAATAAAAGAAAATTCTAATTCCAGATAGTAGTGTTATTACAACAATTAAATAATCTTTTCATTCAGTATAAAGTATGAGATTTGTGAAATGTAGCTTCCCATTTTAAAACAAACTTCATAGGTAGTATGCAGTATTTTTCCAGCAAACAAATTTACATACTGTACTGTACTGTATCAAGCTTGTCAACAATTACTGTATATTGTAATTATTTTATTAAAGAATGTAGATTACACCACTTCAAGTCATATTTAATCTCATAAATGGGGTCTTAATTTCATCTTCTTTATAATGTATGCGTTTACCTCACCTAAGATTTGCTCCTTGTTTCATACTTCTACTTCTTATTAATGATTTTCTTCTGTGTAATGAAAAAATCCGGTTCCGGCCGGATTTCATGTGTATACTATCCGGCAAAATCCGGTTCCGGCCGGATCCAAAAATTTGGATCCGGTGCATCCCTAAACATGTTTGAACATGGAAACATTGTCAGAGAAAAATACACTTGATATATAATAGCATTCAATTTGCAATTTATTGAAAATAGCTATACCAGAAGGTAAATAGACAAATTTCTGGGTACCCGGATACCCGACGGGTAACAGCCTCGGGTACTGTACCTGGTTCCCAATTTTTGGTACCTGTGTAAACACTTAAAAATTCGATAGAAATGATGAGGGTTCTTTAACACTGCTGGTTTGTTCACACATCTCAAAGTACAGTAGGAGTAATTTAGTGAAATATGCAGGACACTCATCTTTAACTCCATTAAACAGGGAGTAGTTTGTACTATTGCAATTAGTGTAGAAGTGTTGAAAGATGCATGGATGTCTTTTTCTTGCAGTAAATTATATACCAAACCTGCTACAGTATGTTAACATCTTTCCACTTAAATGCACAGCAACTTGCCCATGTTAGGATGTAATATGAGATGTATATTACGCTGTTATATTCCTCATCCTTTGAAGGAAATAGATCTATTGTACTGTATGTTATTGTTGATTCAACTCAGTGGTCTCAACTTTTGCCCAGAGTTTAAGTACTGTCACCCCACAATGGTTCGTCCCCTCTGGCCAACCCTCTGTACCTCATTCCTCTCCTCAATTCTTCCACCCAATTGCCTCGTTGTTAGTTTTTCAAAAACTTTTCAAGATTTTCATGTATTTTAGTAGACACTGCTGACCATCCCTTTGTCTTATTTTCTTGTGTTTCTCTTGTTTAAGGTGCCTATACTTTTGTACATGTACCAGTTGTGCGAATTGTTCTACATGTGTTCATGACTTCATGTCTTTGTTTTTAAAAAGATATGTCGAGAAATATGAGGGCAGTACCGCCAGAGAGTGTCAGCCAGGGGGACGTTTCTTTAATCAGAAAGCTCACATCAAGGAGTCGCTCCGGTCGGCGGACAAAGCGATGAAGATGTCTCCAGATGAGAGGAAGGACCTCGTCCTCTGTATCCCGTCTGACGAAGAAAGTGAAGATGAAGATGACATGGACGTCGTCGATGGTATTGCAAATGCTTCCTTTCAAATTTATTTCTTAATTTGGGAAGAGGAAGGAAGTTTTAGCAAAGTACTGTAGAACAGTGATTGAAATAACTGGCCTAATTAGGATTACGTTTCTTGGGTTAAATTTACAGTTGTCGCCAAAAAAATGTCTTTGTTCAGTTTTCAAAGATTTTTCTGTCGGTTTTTATGCTGTCGAAATTCACAACTTGTATAAATTTAAAGTTGTTTAATCTCAAAGAGTTCCCACAAGTCCCCCATTGAGGCAGAGAGTCTATAAATTAAAAGTCTATAATTTAAAAATAAAAAGTCATGCCCTCTATCATGCATGACCTCTCGCTGGAATAAAATGAGCTGAGGCAAAACTAAACCCTTTTGCTCTTAATTTTTACAATATTTCAAATATTTCAAACCTTGTTTTTTATTTCAGGCTCAGATGGCAGCTCTGACTCAACTGAAGAAGCAGAATCTAAGAAGAGAGCGCAGTCTAGACCTAAACGAGCCGCGGGGAATAAGGCTAAAAGAAGGAGAGTGGTGGCCATGCCATCAGACAGTGAAAGTTCAGGTACAGTTAAAATTAAGGACAATTTGGGAATTATTCTCTAAGTTTTTGTTGAGGTTGTTTGCTTGACAACATTCTTCCTTTAAAACAGATCTATCTTCAAACTAGCCTTTAATGGTTGATTTTGTTTCGGTGTGTCGTTTGAGTGGCAAGTAACATTCCAGCTAGACAAACTCGACAAAGAATGCTAAAATGTAAGATACCACCATTTATTTACATTTCCAGTAAACAATCTTTAATTGTAAAATAACTAATTTTGAAGTATTTTAAGCTATGATTAGACTGTTAAACCAACCATATTCATGTTTTACACAACTGGAATCTAACAAATTTGGACTAGTAGTCTTTTTAAAAGCATTTCAATTAGAATCAAGATACTGAAGTCACGTTACAACATTATAATCAGAGTCTAGTATCAAATATAGCAAGAAGGTCATGAATATTTGGAAATATCGTGTAAATAATTTCAAAGTAATCAGGTTTTCAATTATCTTTTCAAAGATGTTCTGGTTTCTGAAGTTGATCGTATTAATCGAATCTGTTCACGTTAAGTTTAAAGTCCGTCCTACACCTGTTCCTAGATTGTTAATAGATTGACATACAGTACAACAGTTGAAGTTTCCTTTCGTCCTTTTTCAGGGGAAGAATTCAAACCCGAAAGTGACGATGACGACCATGAATCTGAAGGGAGCAGTGGCGTCGATGAAAAAGACATCACTGAGTCTGAGACTGATCCGGATACACCTAAGGTAGTATTCATTGCTACCATAGCAACATTATCTCGTTACTATAGCAACATTACTCCATTCTCAGTCTTTGTTTGATTGGTCTATTGCTCCTGATTCTGTTTTGTGATTTAGAAGAGCTATTGATTCTTTTAGTTTATGTCTCTTACTGTCTAGAGATTAGCAACCTCATTCGTTGCTACCATAGCAACATTATCTTGTTACTATGGCAACCTTATTCCATGCTCAGTCTTTCTTTGATTGGTCTATTGCTCCTGATTCTGTTTTGTGATTTAGAAGAGCTATAGATTCTTTAGGTTTATGTCTTACTGTCTGTAGAGATTAGTAACTTCACAAAACTCTGTGAATCATCGAGCAGGGTTTTCGTTAGTAGCCGGGACCCGGGTCAAATGACCCGCCTACTGCACGTACATGGCCCTGCTACTTTGCGTTGCTCAGTAAAAAAAAAAAATTTTTTTTTAAAAATGACGAAAAAAATCAAGAGGAATAAATACCCACAACCAGGTCAGGTGTGATTGAAACTTCAACGTGAATTTGTTTTGTGTTTGTGAAAAATAGGACAGAAGAAAGGGGTGATTTGGAGGGGGCAATATCATTGACCAAACAGCTGTATATTGCACCATTTTGCATCTAGAGACTTTTTAAATTCCAATTTTCCGGGGGCACCCCCTCCCCTTAGACCCCTCCCCCATGTCCACGTACAGACAGTCCCGCCTACTTTTCAACTTGACCCACCTACTACATTTCTTAACAAAAACCCTGTCGAGGGCTTATATATTTTATCTCTGGAGAATAAAGCAAACATCTACTTAGCACCAAAATATATCCGAGCCGAATAATGGTCTCTCACTTTCAAAATCAAATTCCCAAGCGTTTTAAAACCACACTGGACGCATTTCTCACACTGATACAGGTACATCTTATCAATATCTTTTTGATGACTGCTCATTTTGTCTGTAATACTTTGGAGAGTCAGACGCTTTAGGAAAGTAGTTTTGAAAACTGTAACATGCTGAACTTTTGAGGCAGTACGGATGAGCTATTAGCAAAGTCAAGGTCAAAGGTCATTAAGATTGCCCCTAAAATATGCTAGAGAGTCAAAATAATGGTCACTGAAAGCTTCGATTTTGCCACACATTTGACTGGTAAGTCTTATTTGCTTTTGGCTTTGCTAAGAAAACATCTTAAATGTCTAAGTATTGAACCTTCCTTTATGTCTGGAAATAAGTCAAAGGATCATAGCCTCCAGGCAAGGACTTCTGAAAACTTGGGGGGAAATTGCGATTACCTTTAAGAAGGACTGTACTAGAAGGTTACTTGTGGTTACCTTTAAGAATTCCTGGAAGGTAACTTGTGGTATAAATACATTTAAGAGTTACTGGAAAGTAACTGTTAAGGTATGATGAGGCGGTGGGAATTGTCAGTTAGTATTACTTCTTGTAATTGTGCTCTTTTATTGGAATCAATTTACAGATAAATTGATATGTGAGGTGTCCCCACCCACCACCTTGACACCTCTCCTCATCCTCACCCCAATCCCTCCATTCAAACCCACTTGCTTTCGGTGTATTTCAACGTACTACAAATCTACCCCAAAACTTATTGAAGGTTATTGTTGCCCCGCAGAAAGCAAAGAAGAGGAAGCGTGGATCTCAGAGCACCCCGCAAGTCGACGCTTCCGGCAGAAAGATTCGCAAAGTGCTGGCTCCATCATCCACACCTGCCAAGAAAGTTGCTGCTGACATTTTTAGTCCGTCTCGGAAGCCGTCCACCCCATCAACTCCTGCAGTAAGGACTGCTCCTTCATCAACACCTGCCAAAAAAGTTTCTGCTGACTTTTCCACTCCTTCCAGCAAGCCATCTACCCCATCCCGCAAGCCATCCACCCCATCCCACAAGCCGTCCACCCCAGCTCGCAAGCCATCCACCCCATCGACTCCCGTCGTGAGTTCTGCGACGAAATCGAAGCTGTCAGCATTTCACGCAACTGATGTAAGTATTGAATTAAAGGATCTTTGGCGACTGGTTGTGGTCAATTAATTGTTCTCCTGTCTGGTCTATCTCCTCTTTATAATTGAACTTTCATATCTACACCTCCTCAAATTTAGAATGTTCCCTCATTAGACCTTCTAATGTCTTTTTCATGTGCAAAAATGTTCACATGCGGAATGACGTAGGATTTTGGATGCTCCAGATATCAGAAATGAACTCACACGGAATAAACTCAATACTTGTAATATGTTCAACGTTTTGCCAGTACTGAAAGTTCACAAGCAATTCAGTTTCTTAGTGAGGCTAGTTTATTTATTTCAACCAGGAAATGCCTAAAATTCTGATAATAATCATTCTGTCGATTATTCAAAGGAACTGTCTTTGAAATGAAAGAGTTGTGAGAATCAAGTGAAATCATTGATTACTTTGCTCGTCAATCTTTTATTTGATGAATACATCCAGGATGGTTGGTGACTTAGTATCATGAATCACAAGATGATGTTGAGTAGTCATGGTAACGAACCGAAAATTTGGTCCTAGGTACCCGCTTACTAATTCCGGTTGGTCCTCCCCCTCTTCCCCCCTGTTACCCCAAACATTACTGATTAAACCTAAAACCCAACTTGGCCTATACTAAAGGCATACCTCAATCTTCTATTTGATGAGTACATCTAGGAAGATGCTTAAGTTTCGTGAATTGAAAGATGCTGTTGTGTGTACTATAACTCGCTAGGTTTGGTAATTATATAGTCTGAAATAATGTGTAAACTTAAAAGATATGTTTAGCATATCATGATGTTTTATCTTTAATGTTTACTTTGATCTTTATCATGTTCATTATGTTTGGTTTATGTTTTTCCAGTATGTAAAGTTCTGAGGGTGTAGTGCTAAACAAATGTCAAGATTTGTTGCAGTTTTTATACGTAAAACTATATGATTTTTGTACAGTTTTCTCAGTATTTTAGTTGTAACCAAGTTGAAAGACACAAAAACTGCTATGCAAAATAACATCAATGCTAAATTACTCTCTGGCTTTATAGTCCCTAAAGAAGTTTGATTCTAACTTTCTGTACATCGGTCGTGTTAAGTTACCTTAAAAAATTGTTTCTTGCAAATTGGATTGGCTAATGTAAACAATATTGTCGAGTATTAACCAAAGGATGGATTAAGATTCATGAGACTATTATTTTTGGCACTCAGCCAGGAATAATTTATGAATTACACTGAATGGGAAATGTTGGATTGCCCAGGAGACTTTCTCATATTAGTTTATTAATGATATATGCAAAAATGAAATTTAAAATATATATACTGTATATAATAATAATAATATCAGATTTATGTGATGGTTTAGCTTTCACATTCTTTCAGATTTGTTGGAATCTTTAAAGATTCATAGAACAGAAAAAGCCAAGCTTCTAAGATTATTGCACGCAGTTGGGACAATTTTTGCTATAATCAGTGTTATGTCTCGCTTCAGAGCACTCGTATTGTCAGTACGAGCAGTATGACTATCATGTTCAAATTCTATCAGATCAAGGTTAGGAACTGTTTGTACTGACAATACCAACGCTTTGAGAGCATAATATTGGTATCCAGTTGAGAGAGGTATTAGCAATTAGGAAATTGCCCCAACTGGCTGATAATTGTTGCCAATTTTTGAATATTTACTCTGATAGTTATTTGATCATTCGAATATTCTTCAGTGCAATTGGCCAAGGTTAACACTGACTATTTAAATATTCACAAAAATATTCATGAATGGGAACTTTCTGGAATCTCTTTATGTTGTATATGCTTGGTCAGTGCTGCAGGAGAGTTAACAGAGCAGCTAGTCAGCCTATGATTGGTGGTAATGTGGAGTGATGTGCATTGTGAGGTCACATGTCACAGAAGGAAAACTTCAATGGATCTTACACTGGAAAATAATTCAAACTGCAATTCTGTCCTGTCTAAAATCTTGTTGACAACTGTGTCTTTGAAATGGTTCTGTTTGCAAGGAGTAACTGTCTGTTACTTGCTGTACCAAGACGTAGAATAAGTAAGTAATTTTTTTTTGTCTTCTGCAGGTGTCAACTCCGTCTAAAGTAACAGATTCTGAACATGAAAGTTACCCACACAACAAGTTGTCATGGTTACAGCCAGATAACCTGAGGTTGGTAATTGTGTTTACTAATGCAGGGTTACTCTTGCCATGTTATTGTCACCATGTTTATTAATTATTAACTAAGTATATATCAATGGTAGCAGCAAGATTAGGTACACCATTTGCACCATATCAATGTAGCCATAGTAGCAGCAACGTTATATGAACACCATATACACCATAGCCATGTATATACATATATAGTAGCAGTAAGGTTTTGAACACCATTTATATAGATATAGTAGCATCAAGGTTATGAACACCATATACCAAAACCATTAATACGTATATATAGTAGCAGCAAGGTTATGAATATCATGTCCTCAAACCTTTTATGTATCTGCTTTGCTTAACAGCAAGTATACTAGTCTTACTAGAATATTACTTTAATGTATAAAGGACAGATTTTAACTGCCATGTCATCTTCCATTCTACATATTACATCATTTAATATGGAATGCTCTATCAAGACAAACATTCATGGTGTAATATTTTGTCCTCATGAAGACTAGGTGTTTGTGTTAACTTAAACTCCATTGTTTTATTAAAACCCTCACATATATAACTGATAGTAAATAATGAAAGGGCACCCAAATATTGCTTCATACATCTTGTCAGGAACTATTTTTTTTCCATTTAAATAACATAATTTGAACATTGGATTGAAGCCTCGGGGTATTAAACCAAATACCTAAGATTAACTTATTATAGCTGCAGAGGCCGGCAAGTATTTTATTTTAGTTATGTAGACCGATACTTTTCTTGATTTCAGAGATGCAAAAGGTCACCTCAAGACAAGAGAAGACTACGACCCTCGAACTCTCAAAGTACCGCAGAGTTTCCTGGACAAATGCACTCCTGTAAGTTTTCTTTCAAATTTCCCCGTACACTTCTGAAATTGTAACAGTCTTCAAGGATGGTTGACATGGTTAAGGTCCAAGTCTTCAGCAAAGGCACCGTCCAAAATCCTGCATACAAGCCTGTTTTTTTACTACAAGTTAAAAAAGAAATCTTGCATCTACAATCTTTGTTTTCCTTGCAGAATTCTTTTTACTATCATTGCAAAACTCACAATTGGTGACATGTTGTATAAAAACTTGCCCAAGTAAAGTCCTCTGCAGAAACCGAAAAATTTTCTCTTCTGTCAGGGCTCAAGTTTTTTAGTTAGTTAACATCTAAAGAAATCTGAAAGTTTGAATGTGCCAACTTCTGACAGCATTTTACATTTAACAATTTCAGCAGATGTTGCATTGGAATATACATCATAAAGGTTTCCTACTCTTCACATTCTATGGTCCTTCGACTCTCTAGGCTACCCGTTAATCTACTAAGGTCAGCCTTGTATATCTAGTCACAATTATAACGGCCATCCACGTATAGGTACAGAAGGCCAATAAAATGCAGTGACTGAGTTTCATTGAAAGAAGTTTTCAACATGCTGGTAGTAGCACACAGTTTTCATATCTCTGAGCCTATACCTCAGTTACTTAATGGAAAAATATATCGATAACTTGAAAGGTCTGTTGAACTGCGGATGAAACAGTATATTCATAAAAAATAATAATTTCTTGCAATCAAAACTTTGTGTCCTAATTGTTCATGGCAGGATGTGGGAGTGGGGAGGGGGGGGGGGACATCAAAACCATGCCCGTGGATTTCCAAGAATGAATATGGTCACTGTACTTTGAGCCAGCTAATCAGAGCACCAAATAGGCCTTGTCTACTCTGTCATCATTCAAGATTCTCTTAAATATTTTTGTCTCTTTCAGGCGATACGTCAGTGGTGGGATATAAAGGCTAAACATTTTGACACTGTGCTGTTCTTCAAGGTACTTATGTCATTGATCATCTTTATTCATGATTCATTGATCATCTTTATTCATAGTTCATTGATCATCTTTATTCATTGTTCATTGATCATGCTTATTCGTGATATCATTGATCATCTTTATTCATGATTTCATTGATCATATTTATTGATATCATTGATCATATTTATTCATGATTTCATTGTTCATCTATTCATGGTTCATTGATCATATTTATTGATATTGATCATCTTTATTCATGATTTCATTGTTCATCTTTATTCATGATGTTATTGATCATCTTTATTCATGATTTCATTGATCATCTTTATTCATGATTTCATTGATCATATATATTCATGATGTCATTGATCATCTTTATTCATGATTTCATTGATCATCTATATTCATGAATTCATTGATCATATATATTCATGATGTCATTGATCATCTTTATTCATGATTTAATTGATCATCTTTATGCATAATTTCATTAATTCATTAGTCATTTTCATCATGATTTCCTAGATCATATTAAAGTAGGATGTACTTTCTTTCTTGTAATTGTAACATTAGTAAATGTGATTAGTTGTTAAAGTAGTTGAAAGTGTTGTTGTGGATACAATTTTATATATGTAGAATGCCCATTCAGTGTTTTCACTCTGTTACTAAGTTAGGTGTGTTAGCTGGGTAAAGAGGCCCCTGCACAGCCTAACCAGATGTTTGTCATACACTACATGCATTTCAATGCAAGTTTGTGTTGTGTTGTTCTGAAGCCTATGCAATCATGATGGTTATTGTGTTTGTGCATATTGGTGAGTTTATGATGCACTGCTCAAGAAGAGAAATGGCTGAATTTATACTTAATATGCAGATACCCCATTTACAGTAAATTTTGAATTCTTCCATGATGGGATGTCGAATTGCTTTGTAGAGGTTCAAAGTCTGATAAAGTTGCAACTACAGTATCTTACAAATTGAGTCTTGGATGAACCTCATTTAGTTTGTGGATGCCCCATTTAGATTAGATATAACGCTTTTGGGGGTTGGAGTTCAAATTCATTTGTGGTAATCAGAGTTCAAAGTATAGGTCACTTTTGTGAACAAAATATGTCAAGAACAGACAGAAACTTTGATGGTACTTCATATTCTGGGTGCTTTATATTGGTTTGTTGAACTATGTTTGCTTCAGACACTCTCAGAGGTGTGAGCAAAGGGCAAAGTATGGGGTGAAGTAGAGAAGGGTGATGGCCTTATCAGTGTCATAAAGAGCAAGATAAATGCTTTTCAAATTTTCTCTTTTGTAGATGGGAAAATTCTACGAACTTTTCAACATGGATGCCGAGGTAGGAGTGAAGGAGCTTGGCTTAATTTACATGAAGGTAAGAACAAATCTTCTGATTGGTTTGCTTATTTCATGGAGTACTGGTTGCACTGCTGAAGATTGACTCTCATAGAAAAATAACCAGATTGGTTAAGGTTGGGTGTCACAAATTAATCTTGAGGGCCAGAGAGAAACTACCTATTGAACCGTCTGCGACCCTTGAGGATGCAGGGCAAATTTTTAAGAAATTTCGCTAGTTCTGCATCGGACAACCAGTACTTACATTTTGGTTAACTAGTTGGGCTATTAGTTACAAACTTGATTGTCCTAAAATGTATAGCAAAAGTTAAACAGTGACCATTACTAAAGGTTGTACACTGTAGGAGAGATTTGTAGGTTGGTGAATAGGACACCAATATGTACACTGTAGGAGAGATGTGTAGGCTTTGTGGATAGCTAGACACCAGTATGTACCCAGTAGGAGAGATGAGTAGGTTGGTGAGTAGAACAATAATATGTACACTGTAGGAGAGATGTGTAGATTCATGCTTAGAACACCAATATGTAGACTGTAGCAGAGATTTGTAGGTTGGAGAACACCAGCTTTGGGCTGATGGCAATTATCCTTTTATCTATTGGGAGGGGGGAAAGGGGTAGTTAGTTACAATGCAATTGAATTTGATGTTAACAACTGGACCTCCGCTGGACAACCTCTACAGCTGATTTTGGTTGTTCAGACAAGAATTTGGTGGTCTAGAAATACTCAATCAAAAGTGGACCCTGTCTAAAAAAGCAAATTCAAATTTGAAACCTAATGTTAGGTTTTTAATGAATAACATGGGTTTGTTTCCTCATTTTTAGCATTTTCTGTCATGTGTTTAATATAATTTTTTAATCAACAATCCCTTTATGTTGTATAACCACATGTGATTGGTCTGTCAGTAAATTAAAAATTAGATTTATCAATCAATTTTTCATAAATTTTATTGAGACCTAGTTTTATTAATAATTAGCCTCGAAGTTAGTTCTATATTTTATAACGATAAGCAAGCCACATGTTAATGAGGTAGAAGATGGATGGCTTGTAACTTACATTCATACATCCAGTGGTTATCCAATTTACAGTTTTAGTTTGTTTTGAACTTTTAATAGTTTGGAAGGCCTGTTCAGGTGGGAAAACTTTTTTTTTTGCCTGGGTGATAAACCTATCTTGCTTGGACCAGCTCTGGACTTGAACCACACAACTTCCCAGTAATAAGTTTAATTGCTTGCCATTATCCACTCGACAATACAGGCATGAGCTTTTTCCGAATTCGCGGAATATCCGTGATTTCTTTTCTACCTCGGGGACAAAAACTATTATCCTAACACACTGTAGCATACGCAATCTGGAGCCCATACCGCAGTTTTGCAAAGTTCCGTGATATTTTATTTACCCCAGGCTCATCCCTGACAATAGCAATGGCAAATAGACACGACCTTTAAAATAGGACATGTCATGTTCACTCGGTTTAAAAGGTTACCTTGGTTAAAGTATATAAACGTGAAATATACCAGCTTGATATATGAATGGTTTATCTGCAGGGAGAGAATGCTCACTGTGGCTTCCCCGAAATCGCCTTTGGTAGATACAGCGATACTCTGATCAAGAAGGGTTACAAAGTGGCAAGGATTGAGCAGACTGAAACTCCAGATATGATGCAAGAGAGATGCCGAGGTTGTGAGTAGAAACAATAAAAATAATAATAATCAGCAGTTATATTTATGACGCTTAACTGACGACAAATGTGGGAGAAACCCGCAATGGCTAATGGATTACATCTTACATGACGGGTGGCTTTCAATTCAACATTCAACTCTAGTTTGGATTTTTTTTTTCAATTTAGAATGTCATTTCAGATGGGAAAACCATACAGTAGATTGCTGTTGGATGAAAAGCCCTGTGTACTATGACCCGGCCGGGTATCAAACCCAGAACCTTGGGATTGCTAAGCCTCGTTGCTTTAAATGCCACCGCCTTTATCCACAGTCTTTAATTGTCAGCCTAATTAGACTGTTGAGAATAGTTCCATTACACTTCCATACATTTGAACTTTGAACGATAAGGAAATTTTCTGGATTTGATCCACAATCTCCATGGATTTGTGTTAAAGTCAATGTTTGCCTCATTAACTCTGTTGATCATAAGATAATCTATCATAAGATAATCTATTTTAGGTTTGTTGTTGCTGTATCCTCATGTTTCTTTATTAAGTATCTGAAAACTAATTGCATTGCCTTGACATTTGACCAAGATATCCCATGCCTGCTTGCCATAAAACAGTAACATTAAGATGATTACAAGTTTGTCTATTGGTATGTGTCCTCCCCCCTCCCATCATGCTCTCCTCCTCCATCCCCAACCACCTCCACCCCCTTTTGTTCTTTCATGTAAGATATCAGAGCATCTGTTCTCATTTATTTTTATCCAGTGGGAAGAATGGCAACCAAGTTTGACAAAGTTGTGAAGAGAGAAGTTTGCAGAGTATCAAGCAAAGGTATCAATCAACTTATTTCACATCAAATTGTTAATTTTCTCTGGTAATTTCGTGGTTAATTAAGCTATTTTTAGACTTATCACCACTGACTAAAGTTTGTAAGAGGTAGTTAATGTTACGTCTACGGTGTCAGTGGAATAGGTAACCTCATGAAGTGCTGTGCTCTATCAGGTGAGCAGTACTAACTGTTTTGTTGTTGGTGACAGTCCAAAGTCCACTTAATTAAATGCACTTGTTTTGTATTGAATGTTGGAACCAAACATTATAAGATATTGACCAAGATCAACACATGTGTCATTGGACACCATCCAATATAAACACATGTAGGTAATACATACATGGAACTAATATGATGCCAGTGCATCAAATAAATTTAGGCAATTTGATCTGACAAAGAAATGGTCACTTACAGATCTGCATCACTTAAAGGGTGTGAAGACACAAAGGGCACAAAGCCGGTAATCTGACCTAGTTTCGAATGAGGTGTAACAGAAGTGTTAGACACCCATCGATCCCCAAACATACACACACAGCTTGCTACCGTCGGTAATTAGACACTAGTGTACAGTCAATACATACAGCTACGGTCAGTACCCACAACACAGTGAACATAGCAGCGATGGACATCTAGATAAAAGATAACAAGGTATCACGTTTCATTACTGTCTGCATTTTGTAGCGACAACAAGAAAACTTCACTTGCAAGCAACAGAAAAGTTAACTTTTCAGAGCGGGGCACACGGCTTGGGGGGATCTTCAGTGCCTTTAAGTGCTGGATACACTAGTTGGTGAAGCACAGGACTTGTGTAGGGAATAATATAATAGCCGGTATTGCATCGCAGAATGCTATATAAAATGGTCAAATTGGTGTAGAAATCCAAAGATTTATAGCTGTTTGTTTCCTGGGAAACGTATCTTATAAAAGACAAAGTGCAGAGACTGCTATACACAACTTGACCAATAAATTATTCTCTGTTTTGGTGTTTTGGAGATCACTGGCTCTAATCTCATTATACCCAAAGGTTTCTGTTCTATTTTTCTCATTGTTTATCATTTCCCAGTTGATATTCTGTAGTTAATATACTGTATAATAATTTAATCATTAAGTTATATGGGAAACAACATTTTGCAACAACGGAAGCAGCCATTTTGAAGCAAATATGTTGAATAAAAACCAAATCCACTTCCTGTTCTACTTTCCTTTCGACAGGAACAAGAACTTACAGTTTTATTGACGGAGATTCTTGTGATAGCCAGAGTAGCTATCTTCTCGCAGTAGCTGAGAGAAGTGAGGGGGACACAGTGGGTGAAGAGAGTACCTACGGTGTCTGCTTTGTCGATACCTCCATTGGCAAATTTCATGTGAGTTTTGTTATAATGTACTTGCTGTAAGAGGAGATTGCAAAAAGACATTTGAAATCGTCTCTTCTGTTCATGTACTAAAAGGCACAAAGATTTATGGAGTTAAATTACTTTTTAACCATCCTCCTTTCCCATCCACACACCTTCCTTTACTGACCAAAGTCAACATCATAGCTTGCTAAATTCTGTGTCTAACCTTCATGTATCATCTTTATGTGATTGTTGCAAAATCACACCTGAAAATTTGCACGGAGCAGATGTTCCATGTACCTGTTCGTCTTAATGCTTATGTGATCACACAGGTAATGTTTGCTTAGTTGGTAAACCAGGAATCGCCTGATAATCAAAGTGTTAACAGCTCACAATTCTCCATCTCTGATACAAGGCCAGCCTAGACTAGCAACAACTAATGTGAACCTTTGTTACTAGACTAAGTTTTTGTCTGTACTGTTTGCTTTCAAAGGGAAGCCTAAGTGAAGTTCACTTGCTATGAACTTGTGATAGGGCTGAGTTAGTCTGATGTCGGTTTTCAAATGTAAACCTGGGCAAGGTGCACCAGCTATAAACATGTGTTTGAGCTAACTTGGAAATGGTTTATTCTTGAAAGGAATCCTTGGTTTTGTATGCCGGGTATGAACATGTGGTTGGGCTATCTTAAGTTTAAATGGTTGATTTAAGAAGGAAACCTTGGCTTGGTACCCCTATTAGGAATTTGTGTAAAGTTGAAAGTGTTGACCTTTCCATCAAAAAGTCAATTTTCTCAAGATTTTAAATATATTTTTTGATTTTACATGCTAACAAATTAGTCATAAAATAAAATTCATTGTTACGCATATGGAGAGAAATTCTGATCAAAATGGCAACCAACTGGCTTAAATTGCATTGTTTTCTTTTCTTTAAAATAATAATGGGCTCAAACTAAAGAAACATGAATGATCCTAATATATGAAATATAATAATAACAGTTTTTCTTTACTTCCAAGACGTTATTATTTTACTTTCCTGTAGATTGGTCAGTTCAGAGATGACAGACATAGCTCCAGATTTAGGACACTGATTTCTCATCATTCGCCAGCTCAGGTACATATTTTTCTTTATATTTGGATTGATGATGTATTCACTACTCCTTGGTTCTTCCTACCACTTAGGAAACGATGAGGAAAAGTGCAGTCTGCTGGTAAATTGCGACCTTTTAAAAACTGCATGACTGCGGCCAGTGGAACTTTATAGTGTAATTTATAACATAATTCTCTTAGATGCATTCATGATAATCATAATAATAATAATAATAATATAAGAATTTGTAAAGCGCTTTTATCCAGTTAAAAAAACTGCTCATAAGTGCTGCAGGAGCAAAGTACCCAAAATGGACACAACAGTTATTAAACAAATGGATACGCATTCATGAATAAGAACATCTTGAGTTCTTCTCTGGAAAGTTGACACATGCTGGATTGTTCCAGAGCTGTGGAGCTGATCTAGCAAAGCAGCGTTCCCCATAGGGGGAAGTGCGAAAAGTAGGGTACCTATAGGAAACAGTAAATTTACCTCACTGTAAATGTAGATTTGCTGGGATGAAATGCTATCTTTAACATGAACATTATGCAAAGCACAACTTTGTATCTATTATATTCTATGTTATGTAGTATTTGCTTTTTTGCCCCAGAGGTGTCTTAGGTACATCATTAATCTGCAGCATCTGGTGGATATGGGAAAAAAGGTTTCATTTTAGCTTCAGTCAAATTGCTAGTGAATCAATACTGTACATAACTTTCATAGTGAATTAATGTGAGTGGGGGATAGATTGTAGTATTTATAAAGTTCTTATGGCATTTGTGAAACTATTTGTTTCTTTCTAAGTACCTTTTGTGCCCATTTTACCGGCACTATCTGTTTTCTTGTCATTTGTTGAAGGTTTTACTAGAAAGAGGGAAACTGTCACAGAAGTCTCATCAGATCATTCAAAATAATCTTCTCTCTGTGCTGAAAGACCAACTGGTACCTGGCAGTGAATTCTGGAGTGCTCAAAAAACCCTGAAGGTGTTGTCAGATAAAAATTGTTTCGAAGATACAGTGAAAGATAAGAAAGATGCAGATGACAACATCCAAAATTGGCCAGACGTTATCAAAAAGATGGTTTCAGAGGGTCAGTGTTCTTAGATTTTAGCAAAATACGAGGGAGAAATTTTTTTATTTTGTGGTATTCCTCTCCAACGAAATATGCCTAAAATAAATCATGTATTTCGTTGCTAACATGAAACCTTGAGTTTTGTAACCTTTATTGACTGTTTCTAAAGAACAAAGTATGTTTGCCTAAGAATTGATTTGTATGTGTGTAAATATGTGTTGTATGTTGACAGCTTAGGCTTTCTAACTGTTTGTTGCATTGCACGTGACCCTGTAAAAGCACATATTAAGTACAGTATGATATAACTGGATTCTTTATTCAGTCATTGTAGACTTTATTTAACATGCCTGTGTCATGTTCTAGCAAATTTGTAACTTTCATTGAAAAACTTGCAGCCATGAATTCTCTGGGAATTTTAGAATTATAGTATATATTCTAGTTCAAGAGTAACAATGTGTACTCATGCTTATAGAAACTTGTACTTATGCCCTTATTACTCATACCAAGGGAGATTATACTGGTACTGGTACTCATGCTGTTGTACTTGTACTTATACTGTTGTACTCGTAATCATGCTGTTGTACTAGTACTCATGCTGTTTACTCGTATTAATGCTTTTGTACTCATGTTAATGCTGTTGTACTTGTACTCATGCATTTTCACTTGTACTCATGCTGTTGTACTCAAACTCATGCTGTTGTACTCTAATCATGCTGTTGTATTTATACTCATGCTGTTTTACTTGTACTCATGCTGTTGTACTCAAACTCATGCTGTTGTACTCTAATCATGCTGTTGTATTTATACTTATGCTGTTTTACTTGTACTCATGCTGTTGTACTCAAACTCATGCTGTTGTACTCTAATCATGCTGTTGTATTTATACTCATGCTGTTTTACTTGTACTGCAACTGTGACTAATTTTAAGGAAGATTGTGTGTTTCTCCAGCCTTTTTATCTTTCATTCAATTCGGTACTTAACAAATTTTTCCTTCTTAAGACTTAACATCAAGAGATTTGCTTATAAATGATGATAAACCATCTGTGATGATAATTTCTCAACAGGTGATTCTCTTGGTTTGACACCAAAGAGTAGGTATGAACTGGCCCTATCAGCTCTTGGTGCCTGCATCTGGTATCTCAAGGAATGCAAACTGGAACAGGAACTGCTATCAATGTGTAGCTTTGAAGAGTACCGCCCACTAGATACAAAACATGTTACTAAGGAAACTGACGAGGCTGTTTTTTCCAAGACAAGACAACATTTAGTAAGCACAATATTAAAATTTTCCCTCCTTTCCTCTTGCCTGTTAAAAAGTAGACACAACAAAACAAACGTGAAAATTAGCCAGTTTTTTCTCCTTTGTAGGGCAATAATTCCTCTAACCCCATTCCCTCTTGCACAGACACACCCAGACACATTTCTTGACCACTTCAGACTGACTATCAAGCAATGATATTTCACAGTCTGACAAGGATCTCTTTTCTTGGTTCAAACTTGCTCTGAGAACGTAAAGCTGTGATTTGCAGGAGTAGCAATTGCAGTAGAATTCTTATGATTGTCTCCTCACTTTGGTACAGTTTGAAAATAAGGTAGCTTGAAAATAAGCTATCCTTACACATCTTCTCTATGAGCTACCAGGGTAACAGACTATGATGATGATAGTTTTTCCTACAAGTTATAGTGAAAACCTCATATTGTAAAGGATTCAAACTTGATTCAAACCAGTGTTACATTAGTAATTTTGCTTCTACTTAAATTCACAGGTTCTGGATGGAATTTCTCTCTCAAATCTTGAAATTTTGCAAAATAGCCTAACAGGAGATCAGGATGGAACTCTACTAGAGCGCCTTGACCGATGTTCAACCCCGTTTGGAAAACGGCTATTTAGACAGTGGCTTTGTGCACCTCTCTGTAACCCCAACTCAATTAATGATAGGTATGAACAATAACTAGCTATAAGCCAACAGGCCAGACCTTTTTGCCTGTCAGCAGTTCATGAAATTTCTCTATCAGGATGTGATCACAGAGTGACCAGCAAATACCTTTATGACTGGGTAAACAGGGAATGCACAAAGGGAAGAATCAAAATCTGACACCAGAGTTTGACCATTTTATCTGAGTCCTTTCTTTATAGGAACTGGTATTAATGTGGAAGTAAAACCAAATACAAAGTGTCTTTTTAGTGATGAAATTACATTCCTGTTTTTATTTTTGTTGAGGGCAAATGTAGTTTGTGGCAAACTATCTCAAATACTGTTAATTTTGAAGGAATAGTTATTTTTGGTATTGTTCTTTATTTGTATCTTAATAATTTTTACCTTTTGTCTGAAACCAGTATTAAAATATTGAGATGATATTAAAGAGAAGGTTCAATGGATGATGAGGTGTCAAAGGTCAAAATGTTAGCATTAACTTACTTAATACTTACATAATCCTTGACGATGGACTCAAATTTAGGGTTAGAAAAGTTTTAAAGAGAAACCCATTTAATCTTGTTTTTGATTTGTTTACTTTGTTATTCCTTTAAGTAAAGAGAGGGTGTTTATGTGCTTTAGTTTCCAAGGACACTGTTGAACTATCAGAAAAAACCTTGGTACAGTGCCTTTAGGTTATTTTCATTTCCTTCTTTCTGTCTTTGATCTTTCCAAACTGTTAATTTAAAAATGTATAAAGTATTTCTATACAAATTTTCATCTACTGATGCTTAATTTCAGACTCAATGCAGTTGAGGACTTGATGGAACACCAAGATCAAGTCACGGAAGCTGTTGAAGTTCTCAAGAAGCTGCCCGACTTGGAGAGGTTTCTCAGCAAGTAAGTCCCCTTTTAAAGCAGCTTTGTCTCAAACTTTAAGCATAGCAGAATGTATTAAAGTATTGCTTAAGTTGCAGTAGTCATATTATCTAAGAAAAATGACTGTTTATAGTTGAGGTTGCATAGCTCTAACTAACCTTCTGAAGACGTCAGAACACGAAACAAGGTGTGGTGAAAATAATATCACCAGACTCATATCCCTAGGCAATGAGCAAGTGCTCCTCAGTGGACTTTTATCCCTTCTCTGCTTACATTCACAAGAGAAGATTTGATGTAGGTTATATAAACATCTACTTGAAAGGTTACTTAATAAAATCACTCGACTCATTCTGTGTGTAACCATATCGGATAGCTGAATGTGGATTCCTCTGTTTTATGGGAATAGTTCAATAGCTTTCGATGTCATCTGTAATTGAGAATTTCATCAAACTGAAAATTGATTTTTCAGAAATATTATTGTTTGCTCTGTGGATAAATCATTTAATTTTAAAAAGGATAAATATCAACTCAATTGCCCACATGACTTCTGTCATTCTTTGTTGCCAGATGCATTCATTAAATACCACCAATTTAAAACTATATATATCTTTGACATACAAAATACTATGAGGATGGGGTTTTGACCTAAAAATGCCAAATTTTCCAGCAATTCTGTCACAGCAGTCGACTCCATCCATGGGGATCCCCTTCTAAATAAAGTATTTTTTATGCCCGACCTAATAACTACCTTGGAATTTCCTAATTTTGTTGCCAGGATACACAGCCTTGGATCTCTTCGGAAGAGTGAGGATCATCCCGATGGCAGAGCTATATTTTTTGAAGATGCTACTTATGGGTGAGTTAATTCACCCTGGCAATGACGTTCTATTGCTTTTGATATTTTTTGTTTCGGTTGACTGATTATTTTAATCTAAAGTAATGATTTTACCTTAAAAATTAAATTAGCCAGCAATACATATCTACAAATATTTGAAGCCATTGTATGCACTCTGTCTATTTGTGGAGTATGATGACACCATGGTGGATAACATGATGTTATATACTACAAAGCAGTAGTATCTTCATTCTGTTTTAAGTGATAATAAACACGCCCCCCTCATAAATATGGATTTTAACAGTATAATAATCCCTGGTAGTGGACGGATGAGACACCCGTCTGCCGCAACCAACCGACACAGATATTCTCTGATCATGCAGTGTATTCAAAGTTATATAACAATCGTTTTAATGAATAGGTCTCTGCCATTCTTTCATGTTTATATGGTTATTTACCATCTCCCTCTCTTTTCAATCTTACATGCATGTTTTGGCCATCATTTCCTTTTGTACATTTTTATTTTCTGTTATTACTTTTTCTAGAACACTTTTATTTTATTTTTTTATGTACTCTATTTATATTTTATCATTCTGATCATTTATTTATCCTTTTAGGGATACATTTAAATTGAATCTGTCTTTCAATCTGTCCTTACCATGCTTAAACATGCACAAAAACTTAATTAACCTTTACCAGAGAATGGTCTAGTTCACCCACGTCCCACTTGAATAAGAGAATCATGCAATTTAACCTATAAACAGTACAACAATAGTTTTGAGCTCAATCACCATGTGCTGATACAACCCTTCCTTGCTCACGCTTAACATACTATGACAGAAACCAAAACGTTGATTATGAAAATTACATCTTTTACCTCTCTTGACAGAAAGCGAAAGATTCTTGATTTCCTGACTACACTCGATGGTTTCCAGGATGCAGGAGACATTCTCAAAATATTTCAAAAGAGAGCTCCAAAATTTAAGTAAGTGATGCGAGACATTCTAAATGAAATGACAATAAAAGTTGCCCTGTCTTTTATGATATATATATTAACTTGCCTAGTTTTACGTGTTTGTCGAGAAAAAATTACTGCTCTTCTATCTAATATCTGGAGGTTTGGGAGGGGAAAGTTGGGGAGCAGCTGGTTAGGGGCATAACCTTACAGGTCAAGAAAGATATGTCTTAGGTCTTATCATCTGACATCGTTTTGTTTATACAACAGAGAGTCAGAAGTACTCCTGATAATTGTTATTACTTGCGTTGCATTGCTACACTGCAACCAGTTAATGTGAACTATGTGAATAGATTGTCAGCAGTTGTAGGCTCATTTCGCACTCATTTGAAACTCAAAACTACGCTTGAACACAGAGATAGTGCCTTTTTTCTTTGTGATTTTAATGTCGTTCACTGTAAAATAGAAATACAAATATGAACTATCAAACGCTATCAAAAATAAACGGAACTATGTAGAAAAAATACATATAGTACTACAATATTAACATTCCGTGATACGAATTGCACTAATGCATTCAGAATACAAAGAATAGAGTTTTGCAGAAATACGAGTGTAGCTACTGTCTGACCCGTTGCCTCTGAGTTTAACCCTTTGATAGTCAGAAGTGAACTATGTGGACCATCAAGTATAGACTTACTTCTGTTAATTTATTGTAGCAGTGGAACTCAATGCTCTCTTATTTGTAGTTAAACCTACAGGCAGATTTATTTTTGACTGTTACTTTGCTCATATTTCATGTTGCTAAGGAGTTGTTCATATTGCTAAGGAGTTGTTCATGTTCAGGGTTTTTGTTAAGAAATGAAGTAGGTGGGTCAAGTTGAAAAGTAGGCGGGACTGTCTGTACGCGGACATGGGGGAGGGGTCTAAGGGGAGGGGTCCCCCCTCCGGAAAATTGCAATTTAAAAAGTCTCTAGATGCAAAATGGTGCAATATACAGTTGTTTGGTCAATGATATTGCCCCCCTCCCAATCACCCCTTTCTTCAATCTGTCCTATTTTTCTTTTTTTCTCCTGAATTTTTTTATTAACACTCGGGTCATGGAGCCTAGGGAGGTAGCTATGCCACTGAACCGAACTTAGCAAGGGTGTGTCGCACTTGCTGCATTAAATGAAGTGCGATCATAACAAAATGATAATAGGTCTACGGTACCTACAAAGTGAGTAGGATTTTACTGCCAAAAAATACCCAACTAGGTCTGTGATAGAACCTTCTGTTTTTTATTCAGCTTTTATCTCTGTTGAGCAACAATTTGTATGTCAAGAGAAGCCCTTCGCCTACCTCTACTCTCACCCACCCCTCGGCCTCATCTCCTCGACCATACTACTAATGTTCAACTTCTTGTAGATTTTACCAACAGTTAACTGCTGTGACAGTTTCAATCACACCTGACCTGGTTGTGGGTATTTATTCCTCTCGATTTTTTTCGTCATTTTTTTTTTTTTTTTTTTTTTTTAATTTTTTTTTACTGAGCGTAGCAAAGTAGCCGGGTCATGTACGTGCAGTAAGCAGGTCATTTGACCCGGGTCCCGGCTACTAACGAAAACCCTGATGTTGCTAAGGAGTTGTTCATGTTGCTAAGGAGATGTTCATGTTGTTGAGAAGATATTCACATGGTTGTGTTTACAGATCAAAGATTCTTAGACAGAGTTTACTCCTGGAGAGAGAGGATGACAGTAAGGGAGGTCGGTATCCGGATTTGAAGGAACATTTGGATCTGTTTGATGTGAGTATTGGTTTAGGTTTCTTTCCTATATCTTACTAATTTATTTCTATCTTTGGATTAACTTTTATAGATAGGTAATCCACATTATGTTGGGATTAATACAGAATTTATGACTGGTTTGGATAGATGTATGATTTAAGTATTGGTGAAGGTTTCTACTGTTTGGATGGAATCTCTCCTATCTTAGTAATGGTTTTCAATATTTGGATTCATTTTTGTAGATACCTGTAGGTGTTGCACATTATATGAAATGTTTGATCATATATTGGGAATAAGACAGATTTTAGGACCGGTTTCCTGCACCCGTTGTCAACCCTGTTTAATGCACAGTCTTGCAAGCATCCAAACTTGTTGTTGGGTAATATAGGGAGTTTACTAACTTTGTAAATAAGCATATAAAATTATAAATAAATAATTCAGTACTAATATTCCAGTACTCTCAGACTAAAATACAACATTACACTGTGTCTATTGTCAAGGGGATAATTAGACATTCATTGTGATTTAAAAAAAATCTGTGGTGACCTTCTGTGTTTGCTCTTATATCTTCTTAAATAATATCACAAATCTGTTTGGCAACATTGATAAAATGTTGAGTTTTTATGTGATCACATCTTCACTACTAGTGTTCACATCCTGTGTTCACATCTCGCATCAAGTGTTCACATATTGACTACTGGCTGTTGTATTATGACATATATTACTTTTGATTATTACAAGTAGTTCTTATTTAGCATTGCTGCCCTCTATTCTTAAGAATGGTATGTTTGTTTAGGTTTGCTGTTAGTGGCTGCTAACTTCTATTAGATATGTATACTTGACAACAACACAAGACAAAAAGCAGAATTAAACATCTTATTAAACATCTTCTGTAAGAAGATAAGTGACAATACTTCACTGGCCAATAAAGTTTTACCCCAAATATTAGTAGAATAATTCTATTGAAGTTAGTTTATGTGAACTTTCTATTGATAAATTATGATTAAATCTGGTAATGTCTTTTCTTGCATTCCTTCTTCAGAATGCATTCGACAAGAAGAAGGCCAAAGATGCCGGTGCGATCGTTCCGAGACCGGGAGTTGATGAAGATTACGATGAAGCTTTGCGTGACATCAAAGCAACACAGAGGAAGTTTGACGAGTACTTGGAAAAACAACGACGAAGATTAGGATGTTCTGTAAGATTCTCAGCCTCTTTATTTTCTGACAATTTGGTAAACTGTAACCTTGCAAGCCTTTGGGTAATGTGATCTTGAAATGCTCAACTAAACATTTCTATGCATAATATGGCTAATGAGGAAAAAACAAGGTAGCAGTTCCACAACCTTAAAAGGGACAAAGCGAAAACAAAACAAGTTGCCGATCAGGCATCATATATATCATGGCAATTTATTTCTCTTTTGCTGATTTTTGTAACTCGGTTTCATTCCTGAAATGTCTGTGCGGGTGCACTATTTCTCCCTTCCCCTCCCTCTACTACCATATGGTTACACCACTGGGTTGGATGTCACATTTAGTCTGTAGCAGTAATTTTCATTCTCATAGAAAAAAAATAAAACTCTGTGAAGCTTGGAATGATTCAAAGTAATGATAGCACAATTGAGTCTTTAACCTATCATAAACATCTAAATGTACAGGGGTAGCACAATTGAGTCTTTAGCCTATCCATAACATCTAAATGTACTTGGTAGCACAATTGAGTCTTTAACCTATCCATAACAACTAAATGTACTGGGATATCACAATTGAGTCTGTAACCTATCCATAACATCTAAATGTACTGGGATATCACAATTGAGTCTTTAACCTATCCATAACATCTAAATGTACTGGGATATCACAATTGAGTCTTTAACCTATCCATAATATCTAAATGTACTGGGATAGCACAACTGAGTCTTTAGCCTATCAATAACATCTAAATGTACTGGGGTAGCACAATTGAGTCTTTAACCTACCCATAACATCTAAATGTACAAGGTAGTACAATTGTGTCTTTAAGCTATCCATAACATCTAAATGTACAGGGTAGCACAATTGTGTCTTTAAGCTATCCATAACATCTAAATGTACTGGGGTAGCACAATTGCGTCTGTAAACCTATCCATAACATCTTAATGCTCTGGGATAGCACAATTGAGTCTTTAACCTATCCATAACATTTAAATTGTACTGGGGTAGAGCTCAATTGAGTCTTTAACCTATTCATAACATCCAAATGTACTGGGGTAGCACAACTGAGTCTTTAGCCTATCAATAACATCCATATGTACTGGGGTACCTCAATTGAATCTTTAGCCTATCAATAACATCTAAATGTACTGGGGTAGCACAATTGAGTATTTTACCTATCCATTACATCTAAATGTACTAGGTTTGTCATTGCACAAATCTTCACGTCTTTGGAACAATATTTTGCCAATTATTGATAATTCACTCAGTGATTGATGTACTGTATACACACATCGATTGTTTGTATTTTTATATGCAGAGCATCAAGTACTGGGGATCGGCTAAGAATCGCTTCCAGCTGGAAGTACCCGAGGCTGCTCTTTCTCGAAAAACGCCAGAAGAATACGAGCTACAGTCATCAAAGAAAGGTTTTAAACGTTACTGGACTCCAGTCATCACGGACTTGCTGGCAGATCTTATAACCGCTGAAGATCGTAGAGATGTTGCATTAAAAGATTCCATGAGAAGAGTCTTTCATAAGTTTGATGAACAGTAAGGCTTATAACCTCTCATAGTTCACTCTGGCATTACATCATTTAAAGTTGCTGAATAATTCTGCAACAGTATTGGAGATTGTCAAAAGCCCTTCATTGACGAACCTTACTCTTCCAGCTGCATTGTTGCGATTCCCTATCAAAGTATCCTTCCACATGCATGTATGACCCTGGCACCTGAACTGTGGTAGTAAGTGCATATATTTTGTAGGACATTGATGCTCACTTAAAGGAGCTACCCTCAGAGTCATACTTAGCTAACAGTCATAGAGTTGTAAAGCAGTAAGTTGCCTAGGAGATTCAATAGATTCATAGAGACTTGTACTCATACTGGTACTCATACAAGTCTTGAGTCTGGATGCTGCCATGTTCTAGTCATATTCTCCAGCCACAACAGATCATGAATACTTACATGAAGTCTGTTAATTTACAAGTACAGTATATCAATACTAAGCCTAAGCTTATATAAGCACTATCCTGTCAAAGATAGTCAGTCTAGCCTAACTTGCATATAACACTATCGGCTGTGTTTTATTGCCATAAAGTATTTGCCAATTTAAATACTGCATGCACCTTTTTAGGTGAGAGGTACATTGCATCATTTTACATGTCTGAAAATATAAACAGTTGTAGGCAGTCCCAAACTGTCGTACTAACACTTTACCACCTTCATGTAAAATAGTCCAGCCTGCTACATTTAATATCATTCGTATGAAAATAATTTTGAATGAAAGTACAATCACAAAGCCTATTGTGTTTCTACAGTTACAAACAATGGGACCAGGCTGTTCAGTGCCTAGCAGTGATAGATGTTCTGATAAGCTTATCAAACTTCAGCATGGCTGGAGAAGATGTCATGTGCCGGCCAGAGTTTGTGGAACCCACCAAGGATACTAAGGTAATCCCCTTAAAATTTATTCAGAAACTGAGATGACTTTGACCTTTCTTTCATACAACCGGTAAAAACACAAGAACAAAGCCAATGAGGATAACTTTCACCATATTAATTGCAAAATAAATCACATTTAGTCAAATTTGAAACTCCTTCAGAAAGGAATTTCTGGGTGCCTGAAGTTCATTGCTTAGAAAATTGTTGAAAATTTACTGCATCTTTAGGTTTGAAACCACAACCACATAGTATTTCATCGCAAACTGAAGATGTTAATGTTTTAAATTTGATATTTTGCATCTGACAACGGCAAAATGAATGATGTCATCAAGGCAATGCAGCTGAAAATTAGTTTTGTTTTTGTGATATATATATATTTTGTAACTGACTAATTCACATGGAAAACCCATATTTGCATAATAGTTGTGGTTTGATGAAATTGTAACTTCATGGAGCATTGAATGCTAATGAAACATTCAAAATGTACCAGGTTTCAAGAATAAATCAACAAGAAGATTTTAATTGCCTAAGTAAAGTATTTAAGAAACATTTACCCTGAGGGCATCTTAGAGCCCACCTAATGTGGTCCACTTACCTGGAGTAACTGAATGTTAAAAGCCAGTCAAAAGTAGGATACATTCAATCAACCATATCTTAAGTTAGGGACAAGATATTGAGATTGAAGTTTCAACTATCCTTGTGTTTGAGATTGAATGGTAATTAACTCTTGAATTGGAGAGAGCAAACCAACTGCTAACAAATGCTAGAACCCTGCTAGATCTCTTAGTTAGAATGAATGAAGGAAGGAAATTATCATTGGTATCTATGGAAACCTGTTATAAATAAGACAAGTTGATGCTATTTAAAAAAAAAGGGTGAAATGTTAAAAGATATTCAAAGGAAGTGTTCAAACAATTTTTTTTTACTTTTACAGCCTTTCATAGCAATTGAAAATGGCCGCCATCCTTGCATCGTAAGAACATTTTCTGGAGGCGATTACATCCCTAACCATACATATATCGGGACATCAGATGTAAGTGATCACTTAAAGTTGGAAATTATTTCAGACTGTGATTTTCTTATTTCCACCAGTTTTTTTTCTTCTTCAAAGTAGGTATCACATGAGGAACAAACTGAATCACAGAGATTATGTAGATGGGCAACATGCAGTCCTCAAACCGATTTGTGGCGGCCTGCAGCAAGGTTTTTTGATGCCCTTTTATCGTGGCTTGCACAACCTTATTAGAATATGGGTTGATGAAGACATAGCTAAGCCAGAATGACAAAACACTCAATCCAAGGCAACATTTAGCACCGAGATGTTGATCAATATTCTGCTTGAAATTGACTGGCTTTGTTAACATTGTCTGCTCTATCATAGGTTTCCATGGATACCAGTGATGGCTCATGTGACACCAGTTGTTGTGTGTTGGTCACGGGTCCCAACATGGGCGGTAAATCTACTTTGATGAGGCAAGTCGGTCTCATCGTTATCACGGCCCAGCTTGGTTGCTATGTCCCAGCAGACAGCTGCAAGCTCACACCAGTCGACAGGGTATTTACAAGACTGGGAGCTCGGGATAATATTATGTCAGGTAAGGGGTCTGTTAGAATTACTGCTGAGGGATTTGGTTCGTTCCTACAAATATCTGGGGAAATTGGTTTGTTCCACAGGGAAGTCTTGGTGTGCAGCGGGATGGCAAGTAAATCTTCATTTCAGAATGGATGGAATATCCCATGATATCTCTGCCAGTGCCATAACGGGGCAGGGTCTGGGATGAGTGGTGGGGATGGGGATTGGATTTAGGGAGGGGATGGGTGTGGGGATGGGGAGTGGATGAGGGAGGGGATGGGTGTTAGTGATGGGGAGGGCATGGGTGTGGGGATGGGAGGGTAGGTGGATGAGGGAGAGAGTTGATGTTATTGATGTGGATGGGGAGTGGATGAGGAAGGGGATGGGTGTTAGTGATGGGGAGGGCATGGGTGTGGGGATGGGAGGGTGGGTGGATGAGGGAGGGGGGTTGATGTTATTGATGGGGATGGGGAGTGGATGAGGGAGGGGATGGGTGTTAGTGATGGGAGGGCATGGGTGTGGGGAACCGGGATGGGAGGGTGGGTGGATGAGGGAGGGGATGGGTGTTAGTGATGGGGAGGGCATTGGTGTGGGGATGGGAGGGTGGGTGGATGAGGGAGGGGGGTTGATGTTATTGATGGGGATGGGGAGTGGATGAGGGATGGGATGGGTGTTAGTGATGGGAGGGCATGGGTGTGGGGAACCGGGATGGGAGGGTGGGTGGATGAGGGAGGGGGGTTGATGTTATTGATGGGCATGGGGAGTGGATGAGGGAGGGGATGGGTGTTAGTGATGGGGAGGGCATGGGTGTGGGGATGGGAGGGTGGGTGGATGAGGGAGGGAGGGAGTTGATGTTATTGATGGGGATGGGGGAGTGGATGGTGAAGGGGATAAGTGCAGGGATGGGAACATGCATGAGGGAGGAGATGGGTGTTAATGATGGGGATGGGGGGAGGAATGGAGGAAAGAGCTTTGAAAACTCTTCCTCCATTGTCCGCACCGACAAATTGTAAGGGGAAAAGGTTTGAAACATTCATAAACATGACGGAACATCAAGCAACAAATGTATTAATTCAACAGGGCTGTACCACCGATGATCATGTCAACCAATGTTATTTGTGTATATTAGTGCTGCTACACAGAAAAGAACAAAGCCTGTATGATTCAATTTTACCAGATTGGAATAAAGTACCACCTCTGTTTAGTTAAGGCTTGCAATTTCAACATATTTGACAATGGGTGGCATAGCCACTCTTCTTGAGAGATGAAAGAGGCTCTTGTAAATAAGCTTACCCCCTGTCCCAACTTCTTCAGTCCCCGCTCCCTTAGCCCCACTGATGGGCAAGGCATGTGGAATGTCTGATCTCTGTAGATGGAGTGAAATTTTTATAAAAATATACTTTTCCATGTTTTTTTTTGTTATTCTTCTAAAGGTGAAAGTACTTTCTACGTGGAACTCAGCGAGACATCCAGCATCCTTCAACACGCTACCAAGCATTCCTTGATCTTGATGGATGAGCTTGGTAAGTAGAGATGGAAGTTTTCAGTCAAGTTATAGTTTTGATCTCCAAGTACAGTAGCATGATACAGTGTCTACTCTTGCTCAGTCGTAACCGTAGTTACCAATAATGTAGTAAGTTGGGTCAAATTCGCAGCTCCTATAATTAAAAGCAAAATCAAAAATTTGTTCCCATTTTGGAAATTATTTGCCTATAAAATAAGAGCTGGTGGGGATCGATATCAAGGGAAGATTGTAGTAAGATGTAAAAGCTGGGTTAAAGGTATCTAGTTTGCTTCCATAAAATTCTGCCAAAAATAATATAAAGGATATTCAAAAATCAATATTACAAGTATTTTCTGCTTTCTTACATGTATCTTTTGTCTTTGAATTTTGGTTGCCAAGTATTATAATTGATATTAGAATGCTGCAGTTTCTGGCTTTGAAACCTGGATCCCAGAAGGGCTCTCCTTCTTTGGTGGTCCCCTGAAACTCCATCCAATAATGACAACCCCTCCCCCCCCCCCCCCCACAAACACTCCTACCCCCTTTGAAATACCAAATTGTGCTTTTGTTGGCTTCATTAAACAAAGAAATAATAGTTCAACATGTAAACTGTACCTAATATTTAGAACAGCCTATTCTAATTTATTTACTGGGACAGGGGAGAATTTTAACTAAATATATGCCAATGCACAAAAGAAGATGGAAGAATAGATTTAAGTGGCCACATCATGACAGTAAGCCCTTTTTTTCATGGTTTTGTGACTCCATTCTTTGATTTCCAAAGCTTTGGTGTATGTTTGAAATTTAGTATTGGTGATGATGGCAACTGTGCTGAAATTGGTTTCATTTTGTCTTTGTCATTCGTAAGGTCGTGGAACTGCTACCTATGATGGAACTGCCATTGCCAGTGCAGTTGTCAAGGAAGTCTCTGAGAACATCGGCTGTCGCACACTGTTTTCAACTCACTATCATTCACTGGTTGAAGAGTTCTCCCATGATACTAATATTCGATTGGGTCATATGGTAAGGATAACCCACAATCACACGGTGTGATGAAATTCAGTTTTAAAACAGAAAGAACTCCAAACAAATCTTCATTCAGCCAGTTGATGTTAAAAACAAAAACATCAAGCAAAGAGAACCAATCAAATAGTTTTACCCATATGGATACTCGCTGTTAATCGCTTAAAGGCATTGAAGACTCGCCCCAAACAGCGTGTGGCCATCTGAAAAAGTTAACTTTCTGTTGCTTACAAGTGACGTTTTGTGCGTGTCGCTACAAAATGCAGACAGTAATGAAAAGTGATACCTTGTTATCTTTAGCTGGACCTGAGATGTGTCCATCGCTGTATCGTTTGTATACTGTGCTCAGGGTATTGACTGTAGCTGTATATACTGGCTGTACATCAGTGTCTAATTACCGACGGTAGCAAGCTGTGTGTGTCTATTTTCTGGGATCGTTGGTGGTGTGTAACACTTCTGTTACACCTCATACGAAACTAGGTCAGATTACCGGTATTAGACGTTTCTTTTAGCGCGAGTCTTCACTCCCTTTATGATGTTATCTAAGTTACTGACCACTGTAACATGTGCCTGTTTACTGTGTAGGTACCCAGGGTTCGTACGGGTGCTTGAAAACCTTGAAAATGCTTGAATTTGATTGGTCAGTTTTCAAGGCCTTGAAAGTACTTGATTTCTTATATTTTTGGAAAATGTCATTGAAAAGTGCTTGAAATTTAACATGCTTAATGCAAAACATATTTTGTATGTAATTGTTACACAATAATTACCGTGGAATAGTCAAATTGTGACAAACAAAAAACTTAAAAGAATGTCTTAGTTGTCTAAAAAAATACGAGGGAGGGTCGCGCACAATCACCGCAAACTTCTCGCACAGTCACTGGCAAATTACGGCCTCCACTAAGCAATTTCAGTACCAGCGACAATAACCAAAAATCCCCACAAATCTCCGACCACATGGTAGCCTAACTTCACACTGAGTCAACATGGAAATCTAACCTAGCCATCTGTTTATTCGCTCAGTTGTGTCGCAAATAAAGAATAAAAATATCCATGAAAAACTTCAATCTTCGACCACATTTTAGCCTAACAATCACACTAAGTCAATGGGAAATGTAGCCTAACCATCGGTTTGGTTTGCCCCCCAAATAAACTTTGCGTAGCTTTGTTTACACACTTTCCTTGCTGCTATTGTCGCGCGCATGGTAGCCGAACACCACACATAGTCAACGGGAAAATCTAGCCTAAGCATCTCTTTATTTGCTGAAATTGTGACGCAGTTAGCTAGAACTAAAATATCCGTGAAATACTGCAACCTTCGACCACATGTTAGCCTAACAGCCACACTAAGTCAATGGGAAATGTAGACAACCATCGGTTTGCAAAAAAAAAAAAAAAAATGCGTAGCTTTGTTTACAATTTCAATTTACTGAAAATCGGCATTTGTTTGGATGGTATGTGCTACTGTATGTCTTAAAGAGGGAATGTTGTATTTTACGTACACCGTTGCTGTGGCGATGGATTGAAGGTTTTAACTTCGATTACTTTTCAGCAGTATATAATGGTTTCGTATTTGGTGGTGATTTCATCCACACACGTTGTTTTCTATGTGTTTCTACATGTTTTCTATTTCAGTTGATGGGTTGTTGGTTTTTCGTTATATATATATTTGGTGTCTTGACGTTATTTGCTAAACGATCGCAAATTTTTGCGATTAAAATTTTAATGAATTTGCTTTAAGGTCGCAGCACTAGGAAGAGGGTAATTGTGCTTACTTTATCCTATTAAATGCTTACAACCATTTCCTTAAACAGCATGTTGAATTTTAGAAAAGAGCACCCCTAGACCTTAACAAAAAAAAAACCCTCGTAAATTCATAAAGAGGGTCGTTTTTAACTTTTCATTTTCCAAAATTGCCCCCAAAGCCAAATCTTAATTTCTACCCTGGTTGTAACAACAGTCGATCAGACACGGACAGTCTATAGGCCGAGTGAAAATGCATTGCTGGACGTACGCATGTGAGCTGTACAGTAGTAAACAATCTAAATCCTACCTACCTGAACGATAAATTATTTATCATTCTAGTTGGTAGGATTTATATTGTATATCATAAATAATACTGTTTGTATGCGGCGCACGTGTAGCGTTGTTACAATTCGGATATATCACGTAAACACATGCATGCTGTGAACAATTTTGGTGGAAAATTTTGGAAGGACTACCAAGTTTTTTGCAGGACTACCAAAATCTTTGAAAATCTTTGAAACTGGTAGTCCCAACCTTTTCAAATACCTGAAAATCCAACACTGATCATGTCTTTATATACCCAGCGTACACATTGCATTAGATATGTTTTATGCCTCTGTCTCACAGAATGTCTATTGTTAATGATAAGCATGTGCTTGAAAACATAAATTTGGTGCTTGAAAAGTGCTTGAATTTTGTTGTTAAAAAAGTGTACGAACCCTGGTACCTTAAGTTTACATGTAAGACATTGGAAGAATTTGTGATTGAGTGCACCCACAATGCTTATCTACATTAAGAAGCTATAATAGACACTGAAACACAAAATAGCTGTGCTTGCCTTTGTTTAGCAAGTTGTGAGAACAAATTGTATAAACAACCACCTTATGGACTGTCCTGTCTGCCAAGTATTTCACGTTATTATAACAATGTGCAGTTACACTAAACTAAATATAAAATTTTCTCTATAATCCATGTTTTTTTAATGAACTCTGGTCATGTTGTTTTCCAAGTTTAATAATGTAGATCTTACTGTAATATTCAATACCAAAGTGAGTGTCAAGGTTTATCCCACTGAACATAATTTTGGGTCTTTCGCTCTTTGGAGAAATTAAATTATTATTAGCAGTTACTTTTGTGTAAGTAGGTAGCACTGTTTATTTGCTACAGGAATGCATAAACAACAGTAGCGACTTGACATATGATGGTTGTCAAGGGAACCAAACCAGTCCCTTGCCTGTAATGTAGGAGTTGCTATGTACACCTTGTACCAAAATTATTGTAAAACAAGATAAATTTATTACCTCAGTTGTTGCAGCAGTCCACCATAGCAACAGGATCAAATAAAAACAGCAATGAAGTAGACATACAGGTACAATACTGCTACTACATACGGTATGCACCTCAGCATGCTGACATGATAAATACTTTTTTCTTTAAATTTATTTAAGAAGATATATAACCAAATGTTTGCAAATTCCCTTTATTTTTTTAAACAGGCTTGCATGGTAGAAAATGAAAATGATGAAGATCCCAGCCAGGAAACTATCACCTTTCTGTATAAATTCGTCGGCGGAGCTTGTCCTAAGAGCTACGGGTTCAATGCCGCACGATTGGCCGAAATACCCGATGAGGTAATTCACTTCATAATCTAATCCTTTAAAGGAACAATTTAATGTGATTTTCTTGTGTTTTTTAATTATAACTTTCATTTATAACTTTAATTATAATTATTATTAACTATAATTATAACTTAATTATAACTTTTAATAATAACTTAATTATAACTTTAATTATAACTTAATTATAACTATAAGATATTATTTGATACCAAAATCCTATAATAGTGTAATTGATTTCCATGAATAGTAGAAAAATCCAATAAGGAAAGAAAACTGTAAAATTGTTGAAAATTGCAACAATTTTACAGTCTGCTCTTTGCACTAAGAAATAAAGAAAGAAGAAAGTGTCAGAGAGGTGAAACCTTTAGACCTGAAAACAAATCCTCAATTACTTCTTCACTTTGACTGAAAAATTTAGTAAAATTGCTAAGCCACATTCAGAAAGTTGCTTTTAAAGCAGCTTTTTGAGTCTGTCCAAAATCTTTTTACCACACCTACCGAGAACTACTGAAAATATAGAGTTGAATTAAATGTAGACACGCTTCTTCTAAGTGTTTTTTTTTCTCTTACCAAATGATGGTTAATAATCTGTAATAATCTAAAAGTCATAGTTCATTCCAATTCTCAACATTTAGTCACCTGAACACTTTTCTATATTTGTAATAATCACATGTAAAATTTAATTTTTAGAATGTACATTTTTCCTATGAGACATGGCTAGTTTTAAAAGCTAATGGCCTTTAAAATTGGAATGGGATTCTTAAATCAAACTCAAAAAGATGATTTAAAGATCTGCAGTCTTGCTTACATATTAATCCCAGACAAATTGGAGTCTTACATTAAACAATTCAAGCAATATTAAACAATTGAGCTATTCAGTCAAATGGCTAATGCTCTAATACTGTTAGTAAATTCTTGTTGGAGAATTCAATAGAAGTAATCATTTTTGGAGATTCTACCATCCTAGTGGAGAGAGGGGGGAGGGGGGATTGGGGGGGATGAAGCACCCATGACTAACTTAATTGATAACAAGATATTAAATTCTATTGTGGTGTTTGTTTTCCTGTCTTTGTTTTTCATTGGTCTATTTCTTTGTCTGTTTTGATAACATACAGTCCGAGATGTGAGACGTTAGATAATATAAATACCATGGTACAATGTGTCTCTGTCTGCTGTTGAGTTACTCTAAGCCTAATCAGTTCACTGTAAGATGGACCCGGTAGTTAGCCGGATGATCTGGTGGCACGCAGTGTAACATAATATTCTAGACTGTTTGTGGAAAACCCCCCAATCTCAGTATCTAATAATTATGTCGGGATGATTTATTCGGTTGATTGAATGTAACCTACTCTGATTGGCTAAAGTCATCACTCACTCCAGGAAGTGGCACACAGTGGGTGGCCTGTGAAGTAATCATGGCACGTGTTCTTCAAAAGCTTTACTTTCCTATTAAAGTCATTCTGTTGATTTGTCATTGAAATGTGACATCTTTGGCATTTTTTATTATAAATAGCTGTCAATGTTCTCTGTAGTTTAGAAAATTATCATCAAAATTGAAAAATTCATATCTTGAGCGCAGAGAACAGGATTTGGGTTTGACCTAAAGCTGCAAATCATTTTCAGTTTAACTTTGCCAAGTAATCAACTCTAATCAATGTATAATCTCTGCAAGAAAGCTATACTAATTGTGAAAATTATCAGCTTGAAATATTTCTTTCAACAACGATGATGTCATCAACCATTTTAATTCTCTTTTTGGAATCTTACACCTAGCTTGAACCTTTTGTGGCTATGTAAATGTAAATGTAAATAAAATCTTATATAGCGCACTACGCGCCATGCATCTGTGCGCTTTACATGCAATCTATATACAATGACATAAAACAATAAATACAAAATACAGTAAATACATATACCATATACAGATATATACAGGAATATGAGATCAAAAAACTATTAAAAGCACTGGTGAAGAGTAAAGCGATAAAACAGATTGACTACAAAATCTACAATTTGAATGCTAAAAAGTGAAAATTCCAATTGAAGTTAGAACCTAAAAACCAACACGACAGAACATCATTAAATCTAAAACATCCTATGGCTATACCTTGTTGCCTAATTACAGTATGTAAAGATGCAGTACTGTATTGTTCAGAGCTCTATATTCTTTAAATTTGCACTTTTATATCTATATATAATTTTTTTTTTTTTTTTTTTTGCAGATCATTAAATTAGCCCGAGAGAAAGCCCATCAGTTTGAAGAATCTGCTAACCGTTTGAAAATCTTCAGGGCTGTCCAGAAATTGTCATCACTCCAACCAAACCAAGACAACTTCTTACAGCTCAAGAAACTCATGAACACTTGTTGAGTTACCATAGCAACCATCTACCAATCAGATAGAGCTTAATGTATGTCTAGAGATTTTGAGAAGTTATTCTATTCCTTATTTACAATGTCTTCCAATTTCTTATTATAAAATTTTAAGATAAAAAATATGCAACAGTTTTGTAAAAAACAAAAGAAAAACAGTTCGCAGACTTACTGATTACTGAAGTCAGTCAATAGTTGGATTTGACAAGTAGGATAGTTAAGGCAAGTGAATTTTGGTTTGTAAAACTAAGGCTGCCCAATCTTTATGCTGAGCTTGCCATGTGCTCATTCCTTCGGAAGGACATTAATGTACAAAATTTGGGCAAATTGTTGATTGAATGTGATTGTAATCTACCCATAGTAACTAAGTGATATGATTTAAACCAGTGTTTGGGAACCTTCCATGAATACTCTCTACCCATAGCAACTGAATTTATCTTTAGCAACCTCTCTATCAGCTGGGGATAATGCAATTATTCTTACAATCCCTATAGTTTCGCATCCCCTGGAGTCCTTACCCCCCCCCCACCCCTCTGATGGATGTGAGCACATTGCACCCCGGATTAAGAAGCACTGATTTATACAGTCATGTTGTGAACAAACTTGTCCTCGTTTTTCAATGGAATCGTTTGGAAGTGCCTACAACAAGATTAAAGATTGAAGACTCACCCAAAACCGTGTGCGGCCATCTGAAAAAGTTAACTTTCTGTTGCTTGCAAGTGAAGTTTTTTTCTTGTCGCTACAAAATGCAGACAGTAATGAAACGTGATACCTTAATTGTTACCTTTAGCTGAGATGTCCATCGCTGCTATGTACACTGTGTTGTGGGTATTGACCATAGCTGTATGTACTGACTGTACACTAGTGTCTAATTACCGACGGTAGCAAGCTGTGTGTGTATTTTCTGGGATCGATGGTGGTGTCTTCTAATACACCTCAAACTAGGTCAGATTACAGGCATGAGAAGTTTTTTTGTTCTCGAGTCTTCAATGCCTTTAAATCACCTGATATGGTCTGCTGCTCTTGATCAACATAAACAGTGAACAATCATTTAGCCTAGAGGCTTACTCCAGTAGAGATATGAGATTGCACCTAGGCCTGACCTCTCTCAGAAATCAGAATGAAGTTGTTACTTCTACCACTGGTATAGGGCTTAATATTAGTTTACGTTTTTCTTATCTCATACGCAGGGAGCAACCATTTTTCTGCAGCATTGATAGTGAAGGCAAAATGAAATAAAACCTGTTGCTATGGAAGTTGAAAGCACGTAGTGTAAAAAGTTAGCCAAAGTAATTGATTTTGACATGGTGCCAAGTTTGAGCAAGCTTTGTCCTTTGTGCAGTACTATGGGGATGAGTTTGCTTACCTAGCTTTCATCCTTTTCTTGATTTCGTTTAGTCCAGGCTTAAAGGCATTGAAGACTCGCCCCAAACCGCGTGCGGCCATCTGAAAAAGTTAACTTTCTGTTGCTTGCAAGTGACGTTTTGTATGTGTCGCTACCAAATGCAGACAGTAATGAAACGTGATACCTTGTTATCTTTTATCTGGACCTGAGATGTCCATCGATAAATCGTTTGTATACTGTGCTGTGGGTATTGACCGCAGCTCTGTGTACTGACTGCATGAACACTAGTGTCTAATTACCGACGGTAGCAAGCTGTGTGTGTATTTTCTGGGATCGATGGTGGTGTTTAACACTTCTGTTACACCTCATTCGAAACTAGGTCAAATTACCGGCATTAGACGTTTCTTTTTGCACGAGTCTTCACACCCTTTAAGATAGCATACAGTACTACTCCATATAAACACCCTATTGACTTACACACTAATTCCTTATAGAAATTCTCACTAGCCAATCTCTGTGTTGGCCATTATCTCGGAACCTAATATTTTCCGTATCATGAAGATGTTTTACTAAATGAGAGCCTGACGAATTTAATCACTTCTTAGCAAACCTCTTTTACTCACCAGTAAACAAATTTCGTACATTGTTTCTGGGAAGGCCTATAAAAATGGTCGCAACTGGCCTCAATTGACCCAATTTTTCGTAAACCACGTGTATCACCATCTGTTTACTATGACATCCAAGCAACCATTAACCAGATCGTTCGTGCAAACATATTGAAAAAGATGTTTTCCTGTTGGTTTTTGTAACTTTTCCTCAGGGAGACACTCTGGCAGATTGTATGGAGTTTGCCACCTAGAGGCTGGCAACCAGATTGCTATTGATAATGGTCACCAACATTCATGGGCATTTGCTGACCAGTATTGAAATGTTGTTTTTCCCCCATATTGTTATTTCTGTGACATCATAACTGTACTATACAACTTTCTTCCTTGTTTTTGTTGTTAATCTTTACCTGTAACTTTATAAGCTGCAAACCGCACTACGAAACCTTAACAGCTGCTATTTTGCATATTAATTGTTACTATGGTAACTTGCATATTGTAATTAATGGAATCAGTGTTATCTTGTGATTTTCATTCATATTTGCTACAAAGTACTTTTCGGAAGGAGTGAGAATGGTTATGATAATTGTTTTGTACCTTTCTCACAATGTTTTTGTACTCAATAAAGACAGCAGAAAACAGCAATGGCATGAAGTCAAGGCCTATTTTTTTCTATTGATTGATCGATAATAGATGACTTAACAACAGTAGAGTTGACGAGAATGGACTTGTTTAAAGTTAAGAGCGGTATAGTGCCCTCTATATATGATTTATGTAACATACCACTATTGCAGTAGTGTACATCCGCCGGATAAGTTAACCATAAAAAAATAGTCCTAAATGGACCCACCAAGGTAGCTGTTTTGGGCATGGTTTCAGTCATAATCGTTCTTTTTGATGCTTGGAAGTTGAAGAGGATGAAAATGATTACTGATGTTCTGAAATTCGAGAGTCTCGGAGATGATTTAAGGCATTTTAGAAATCCCTGGTTGGAAAAAAGGAAAATTCCCCAGCAAGAGCTGGCAGATGGGTTGGGGAGTACTATGCTAAACTTTCACTTCTTCTAGCCCAATATGTTGGTTAAATCTGTAAATGTAAAGATAGTTCAAGCCCATCTATCATATGGTGGGTAGGACATGATGTCAGTTGGAAAGTGTCGAAGTTAGTGTGTAAGTCAATGGAACAATTTTTTTAAGTTAGGATTAATTTAGGAGTAATTGCTCAGTGGTTAACGCCGGTGCCTTTCAATCATAAGGTCCCGAGTTCGAGTCACTCCAAGATTGTATGTCGTCCAGTTACAGAGTTTTTGACAATGCATAATCATGGACGTTAAATATGATTCTAAGACACTGACTTCGGTCAGCTTGCGGCTTTGATAAGCCAATGATGGCTTCTTCGCGAGGAGGATCTCAAAATTTATACAATTGTGGTGTGACATCTCTAGACTGGTGACCATTAAAATATTGATAGAGGGCATATGGGAATACGCCCTCTATTAGTACTTAAAAGTGAGTGGCCCACAAAGAACTTCCATGAAGACCTATGATGGATCCATACATGTTCACGATTGTGTTTAAGGAATCAAGGCAGTGTCTTGTGCAAGTAGACGGGCGTGGGTGGGGGAGGGGTGACACACCCAATTTGCATCATCTTTCCTTGCGTTTAGAGATAGCTTATCTTATACATAATTTATAATCTAAAATCCTCAGAATACACCGTTTGATGCCTAAGATTGAATTCTTTACATGAAGGGGCCGGGCCCGACCTCCCTACGTACAATTCAACTTCAACGACCCAGGGCCACTCTTTATAAAATCATTCATTCGCATCTGGCCCTTCAATATATACAGATTCAGTCCCTACCTAAGGCAGTCAGAGGGGATGTTAGAAAGCCCCGCCCCCCCCCCTCCCCCTCCACGTACCCAACACTCAAAACCCTCCCACCTTTGAAATCCCGTGCACGTAACTGAAAGAAAATGTCCTTTTGGCCAGGACCAAGTTTGATTCGAAAGAGAAGTATAGCAGGAAAATTTGCTACATCATTATTTAGATCGGGAACAAAAGGTTCATATTGTATTGATTTGTTTCATATAAACAATCGTTAGATTCAAAATCCAAATAATTCCAGTTTAAGCGCTAACTTGTGATACGGCATGGACATAGGCCTACATGTGACGAGAAGACAAGAATCCAAATTAAAATTATGAATATTATATTTCTTTATTCGATAAAGTTATGATGATGACAACTAATTAGATTAAAATGTGACAACCTGATATGAAATAATGAACAGAGGATGAGAATCATTATCGCATATTGCAATTTCTTGGCCAGTACTGTCACAGCTATGGGACGCCGAGTGATGGCTTAACTACATCAACAAACAGCAAAAATATACATACAAAGGTTGACCAGCAAACACAAAACGTTAACGTTTTTAAAAGAGCCTCTAAAATATGTTTTTATAACGTTAAATGTGATGTTATGAAAACGTCGGCATAACGTTTTTATGGGATGTGATATTTTTCTCACATTTTGAAAACGTTATATTAATGTTTTAACGAAAAAAAGGTTTTGAAATAAAGCCTGAAAACGTTTTCGTGACATATTTATTACACTACAAATAACGTTATTAAAACGAAAGACGAAACATTTTCATAACGTTTTCAAAACGTTTTTGTGTTTGCTGGGCGCGCGCGCGCTAACCGTCAAATGGATTCAGAAAGTTATAGACAATCATTGGTAGGCAATGAGTAAATGAAATTACAATAATGATGTAATTTTGCTTGAAAGAAGAGACTGAGGTAACCCGTATGTGATATTTCACTGATAGAACGTTAATCATGTCACGATGGTGGTGTGATGGTAAAAACCATATTAAATACTTAATCATAATTACTGTCCACGTTAATGCCAAATGAGAAAGACATGTCGATACTTCCCTCACCCCAACCCCATTCCAAATCTTCACCGCCCCACCCTCTCCCCCTGCCCTTAACACAAAATATGTCCATTGATTTATACTTAAAAACAAATTGTGGCATGAATAAGACAAAACAACAGAAAATACTTGAAATAATAAAGAAAAATAAAACTACATTGCCTTCCCTCCCCCCTCCCCCCCCCCCCAACTACAACAGAAGACAACTCTTAATACGTGAATTAGAAAGAAAACTGACAGACGCAGTTCGTGACATAATAAGAGGTTTTCGGCTGACATTTTAGACTATTAATTTTCATATTTTGATATGTAGATTTTCCCGGAAGTCTGACGGATTCGATTTTAAGGTCTGACGTAACGCAGGTATTAACATATGAAATATTTACCAGACGAAAAGTTACATACTTATTGATAAGATTTTTATACTGCCTTGGTGTAAGTTGGAACTAACTACTCTACGATCTACAGTTTCAGCTAACATACAAGAAAGAATCTTGTGTAAACCAATATAAAAATTCATTTGTGGGCTTTTACACTTTTTCTACCAAAAAAATAATAACAAAGAAAAAAAAAACAATAACAAAGAAAAACGAAGAAATACAGATTTATCGATTGATGACGTCACGGAAATGGCAACATCCGATAATTACTTCTTGGTAAATCTCCCTAGCAACGCTTTCTCAATACCAATCGTTGGAACTTCAACTAGCAACGAAATGAACAAGGACAACATATAGGTAGTAACCAAGGCACCCCAAAAGAAGAAAATCTGTTGGTCAGAATGAAATGACGTCATTATTGGTTAATTAGCATATGAATACTGTTGAAAAGTTGAAAGGTATAACGAAGTCCCCGAACCCTGAAGGGTGAGATGGTACAGGGAATACGTAAACGAAAACGAAAAATTCAGTGCAAGCATAACTGTTATTGGGATGCACCCACTTTCTTATTAAATTTAGTCAATTTACTGGCAAAAAATGGCTAAAAACTAAAAGAACGTTTAATATTTATCATATATCATAACTCCCCATTGATATATCTATATATATGGATGTTGATAATGTTAAAGATATGCACTGGTGACTGGTCGTAGACATGTTAGTTAAGCGTATATCGTAGTGCCGTTGAGAAATAATTTCAAGAAAGTTCTTGACGAAAGTATGGAGCATTGTATTGTCCAAGAAATAATCATGCAAAATATAAACAGCAACATATGACGATCATGTTGCTAAAACCAAAATTCAAAAAATATCAAATGTCACAACCGGTCCCTTTAAGCTGATACTAAACCTACTCCCACCCCCTACCCTATCCCCACCCCCTCTACTCCCTCTTAAGTACTTTTTTCGTCCCTAAGACAATTATTACCTAGTTGATCATTCTTTCTCAATTCAAGGAGAATAAATTTGACGGACATAACGCCAGTGAAAGTATTATGGTTCGCGTTTTATTATTTTGAAGGGTTGTGCGCGCATATGGCCAAACTCTGTAGCCAATAGTGATTACCTTTAAAGTACAAATAGAGGGTGTATGCCTATAATGAGTTGTTAACATTAAACGGCGAGAAGCGAATCACAACAGTTAAACGAATCCTTACATGTTCATATGGTGTGTAATGAAACAACGTCTTTTTGGTCAACAGGAAATGGAAAATAACCACAGGATGAAGGAGATAAGCACAATAGTTGAGACGGGCCAAAGGTAACCAGAGATTCCATGACAAGAATGTGTTTATCGGCCCTGAAATACAATATATATATATATACATTTATATACCATTTTGACTTCATTTCCGACTTCTGAGAATAATCATTCACTAATCGACTGTGTTTTTACGTTTTCATTAATATGACTACGGTACATCATAAATATAATTAGGTTATTGTAAATCCTCAACACGCTATGAGAATGTCTAGTTGTACGCTACCGTTTAACATTAAGTACACCGACTTCAGGATCATAACGAAGCTCTATGCCATAGAGTTTCTTTAAAGGGACTCAGTCAAACTTCCTTATACCTTTTTTTTTAAATTATCCTTACACACGCCATAACAGCATGGATTGCCTTTTCTGTCAGTTAATTTATTAGGACTGCTGCAGTACAGTGTGTGTCAACCATTAAATCCACAAGTACCAAAATAATGGCCTCATTCATACTCTCATTTCATGCTTACATTTATAATACTCATTCATACTCTCGTTCATGCTTCTATTTATAATACTCTTTTTCATACTATCGTTCATGCTTTCAGTTAAAATACTCATTAAATACTCTGACATAATGCTTTCATGTATAATACCAATTAATACCCTCATTTAATGCTTTTAATTGTAATACTAATTCATGTTCTATTTTAATCCTTTTAATTGTAATACTCATTTATAATACCTATGATTGCTCTCATTAATACTCTTTCATTGATATTACCAATTAATACCCTCATTTAATGCTTTTTATTGTAATACTAATTCATATTCTCATTTATTGCTTTCATTTATAATACGTAATTCATAATACCTATGATTGCTCTCGTTAATGCTCCCATTTAATACTTTCATTTGTAATAATCATTAATATATTCTCACTTCATACTTTCATTTACAATGCTAATTCATACTACTCATTGCTCTCAATAATACTCTATTTTTGTTCATTTATAATACTAATTCATTTATATTCTCATTTATATTCTCATTTATACATGCTAATCAATACTCTTATGTAGTACTTTCATTATCAATACTCAATGCTTGCATAAAAGACTTAATGTTATAAGTTCACGTATTTACCAAAGTCTAAATTTCCTCATAGCCAATCGCATTTCGACTGTACATTGACGTCATCTAAACTCACTGTGCGAGGCTAGGGAACTACCCACCTGATCTGATCACGCACTTAGTACGTGGTAGTGCCCTATACTCATACGTCATAGACATACCTCCATTTCCAGTCACACAGGCGAAAGCCACCCATCCAACACCCGAGGCGAAGAGGAATCGTCGCATTCCCAACCAAATTGCAGCAAACCATTGTGGCAGTGGTTCTGTGTAACTAGATCCCTCCATTGCTAAAACGATGGTTAGCATCACCCCCAAAGCAAAAACCCAGCAAATTAAATTCCAGACCTAGAAAGAAGAGGAAAAAAATGGCATTTGAAGAATAAAGATTTTTACCAACAAGGCCTCAACGCTCCCCATCCCTCCACCACGCCACATCCTCTACTCAAAATCCTACCACTTCTCCATCCCACGATCACTCATTCACAAAACGACTCCCTCACCCTACCCCACCCTTGGTGTGATAATTCGTTTTAGAATTTTCCAGGACTTTTCTAGAGATCTTTACTCTCCAAATTGTTCACAGACATTTGTAAGGAACACACAAGATGACTAAATGTCCCAGCAAGGCAACATTTCCTCGAAGGTTGTAATACAAACAGTTTAAGAATTTTGACCAAAGGTGACCATATTTGAATATCTAGCATATTTGGGGCTAATACAGCATACCTTTAAAGCCTAATTATGGCATTCCATTATAGGCACAAACAAGCCAATCAATAACTCTACAATTCTGTTTTATACTGTAAAATAAGCACACAGCGATGACAATGTACTTTTCTGGCAAAACTTTCGGCCCATATGCAGAAAAAACGAGCGAGATAAAACCTCAGACAATAACACTGCGTGTCTTATGCTGGTGAACACAACGGTCAGTTCAAAAATATAAGTCGGACGCATGCGCGAGTGACCGTAGCATGTATTATATAAACAAAAATTCAGGCTACACAGTAAACCCTTTTAGGTGGGGCTCAGTACAGTCACGGATTCGACTGTCAGATATAAACTAATGACTCGAGGGTTAAATGCGTTTTTCTAATTACTACTTGCTCAGCTGTAGAAACGTTGTTTTGGAGAGAGGAAGAGACAGAGAGTGTTACGTAATGGTACTAGGCATAGTGACTAAGTCAAAACAAGGAGTTGTCATGGAAACAACTCCCTGGAAAAAATACGTACAACAGCATATATAGTTTAACTTGTACAGTTATAATGAAAGGAATGGTCGATCAATACGGAGAGCCAAACGTTCCATAAATGTCGAAAAAGAAAGTGAAGTGTCCAAGTTAATATATATATGTCCAAATCGATATAAACATGTTACAATTCGATATCAGCATGTTACAATTCCATATGAACATGTCGAAACAAAATACAATATGCCATTGCGTCTATCAACATGTCAAATTCAACATCAGCATGTCGAAAACTTGTAACAGCATGCCATTACTACATTGGTCATGTCAACATGCTATATTTACGTCGTGCTATAATTTTGGCACTTCGGCGCGCGCCAACGTTTCATATATGCCGAGATTTATTTCAGTATGTCCAAAACTTGTGTCAGCATGGTGAGCGAAGAGTAGTGAAGTATTGCCATGACAACGTTGCACATGGTTCGTGTCGTTCACACGGTACTATGGTTGAATCATGGAGCTATAAACAGAAGGAGAAAACCCACTTTGAAGTATCATTGTAACCGACAAAATTTGATCGCCATAAGTAAACATGCCTCGGGGCACAAACACGGGTAAAGCCATCATCAGCTATTACGTAATCCTGGTACAAAGGTCATTTCGTATATAGCGTCCCTCACAACATAACAACAGACACTCCGATCCTAACGTATATGTAATTGAAATAGTATACACAGTACTCATATATGTTACGTTACGCATACCTGTAAGAATTTCGATCGGAATATATCTTTCATTTCTCACCGAATCATGCGAAGATTCGTATTTAATAATTAATTGTTTATCTCAGCATATATTTCATCGCAATATATGAACAAGTAATGGCGAAATAGGTACTTTTAGTCAAGTGTAAGGGGCTTTATTATCTTGCCCATATACTTTAAACTTGTTATCTTTATTTTTGGTGGGCTTCTTGTACAAGCTACGGCTTCCAAGCCCTTCCACCATTTTCTCTCCGAAATTTCCATTATTTTTCTTTTATATGATTTATTACTTATTATTTTCTTTGCATGGTATTGTCTTCACAGTCCTATTATTATATAAACATTGTGAGGAAATGGAAAAATAAATGAAATGAAATAAAACTTTTCTTCGTTCGTTAGGCAAATAACGTTAGTGCTGTTTGTTATTGCATTGGGAACCTAGTGTTATAAAATTAACAAAATTAATTTAACACGAAACATGGCTGCCAAAAAACTTGGCATCCGCCAAGGACATTAGAAATGTTCATGCTACAGGATATAGTTGAATTTATGGTGAAGCTGATGATTGAAGAGTTTGAGAGGCTGGATGTTCCATACGACATAAATTTGGAAGATACATTAATTGTTGAAAAACATGAGGAACAAATTCTAAGATAATTAGCAGGTTATGTGCCATTTGCCCTTAAAAAACGTTACATGAAAGTTAAGAGTACTCAGAATGCTTTAATATTTTTACAGTACTTAAACTGTATGTCTGTTGCAGGTGAAGGTCACAGTTTTTTAGATGAGTTGCGACCAATGGGATCGACTCACACACCCACCGCCGTGCCTGCCTATGCCAGTCACGGGAATACATCGATATAGCAAAATTACGTAATCAGTTCCTGTTCCTGTTTCGGATAAACATCTCTCGTTACCTCCGCGGAGCGCAACAGATGTAACCCCTGAGGGAACGAAACGTATCTCACTAAGGAAAAGTCGTAGCTTTCCGCTACAGTATATTCAACCATAGTACCGTGTGAACGACACGAACCATGTGCAACGTTGTCATGGCAATACTTCACTACTCTTCGCTCACCATGCTGACACAAGTTTTGGACATACTGAAATAAATCTCGACATATACGAAACGTTGGCGCGCGCCGAAGTGCCAAAATTATAGCACGACGTAAATATAGCATGTTGACCTGACCAATGTAGTAATGGCATGCTGTTACAAGTTTTCGACATGCTGATGTTGAATTTGACATGTTGATAGACGCAATGGCATATTGTATTTTGTTTCGACATGTTCATATGGAATTGTAACATGCTGATATCGAATTGTAACATGTTGATATCGATTTGGACATATATATATTAACTTGGACACTTCACTTTCTTTTTCGACATTTATGGAACGTTTGGCTCTCCGTAGATCAATACATCTGTATGCGCATGCATCCGATTAAATGTTTTGGACGGTTTTGCTCAACAAACAACGAATGTTTTGTCTAAGTTTCTCCTTGTCTTGATTCGCTCTGCCAATAAGAACCGTCATTATTACGTGATGATATAGTACAAAATAGTTACAAATAAAAAGGTTGTTTAGACTGTCCAGACATAATATGGCTTTTCAGGAGTCAGGTGGTGTATTCTGGGTAATATTTAGAACTTAGATCTATAATTAGCTCAGAATGCAAGATTGTGGGTGATAAATACTTGTCCCTCTTTTGTGGTTTTTAAAGGGATGTCTAACCGGAGAGGTGGTCCAATTCTTCTTTCCCCCTGAATGTAAAAATCCCCCGAATGAACATGGCGGTTGAAGGAAGGGGGGGGGGGCTGTCCATTAAGTCCAACCACAATAAACAAGCATCGAGAAGATCTTACCAGAGGAATCTTGATTTTCGTTGCTCTGTATTTGAATATAATGAAGCCCACAAAGATCCCGACAGTGTAGGCCTGCACCCGACACCAGGGTTTGGCATAGGTACGATCAGCGTCCGGGGGGAACGCATCGCTCCTGTTGTTGTATTTTCTGTGAATGGGAAACAGATAAATAAAAGCATCTTAAACTTGAAAACTCTGGTCTAATTTATAACCTTTTGCTGATTCTTTTCTGTTGATCCTGAACCACTTGTAAGTATGTTTGTTCGTTTATACTACGAGGACCACAGGGAAACATTGGTTGGAGCTAAGGGCCAGAGTGAACACAAATCTCATTATACTAAGTTTTTAAGCGAACCGATGACCTATAGCATGCAAGTCAAGCTCTTGTGATGACTTGTAGCATGTAAGTCAAGCTCTTGTTATGACATGTAGCATGCAAGTCAAGCTCTTGTGATGACTTGTAGCATGCAAGTCAAGCTCTTGTGATGACTTGTAGCATGCAAGTCAAGCTCTTGTGATTACCTGTAGCATGCAAGTCAAGCTCTTGTGATGACCTGTAGCATGCAAGTCAGGCTCTTGTGATGACCTGTAGCATGCAAGTCAAGCTCTTATGATTATCTGTTGCATGCAAGTCAAGCTGTTGTTAGTTCCCCAATACATTTACATGTTACATTATCTTCATTATAGTGTTCACAAGAATGGCCTGTAACGGATACCGTAGTTATTCGATGTGCAGCTCGTACTTGTTACTACTGATAGTTTGTATATCCTGAAAGTGAAAACATTCACAATTGCCAAAAGATAAAAAATAACGTATACAATTAGGACGGGAATACATATTAAGCTTACACGTACGCCAGCCCATCTGTCCATAGCACAAAGGCAGTGTGAGACTGTACTCCTGGACACATCACTATTAACACAACGCACAACTTAAACTGAGCAAACAATGTGGTTATTTAGAATTTTAATCTTAAAAGTTAAGTTGGCAACTTTGAATGAATCATGATACGATTCTGGCGGACAGACAGTAGTAGATCAACTCGAATTCAGCAAAAAGAATCAAAAACCGAAATTTGGTTTATAACGAAAAAATCAACATCGCAGTGGCGGAGCGTCCATATAGTCGGGGGGGCGAATGCCCCCGCCCCCCCCCCCCCTGACGGACTCAAATGGACTGCTGGCGCCCTTTTCAGCTTTTTTACCACGTTTTACTTTTTCGCGATTATTTACTTTTTTATTGCGCTCTCATCTACCTATTGACATTTGTCACATTTTGTTGGCGATGACACCTATTTATTCTTCGTTTATCTGCAAATTAGTAGGCCAGGAAAGGGTCATTTCCGGCGATCTAGGAAGTATCTTTACTCAAAAAATTTCTGTACGCTCCGCGCCAACCTGTGGTGGCGCTCTGCTTAGAAAGTGTCGAAAAAGCACCCCTACAGGCTATTCTCGCCCCCTTGACCAATACCCCTAGCTCCGCCACTGCAACATCGACATCTACAAACTGTTCCTTATGGAGATATTGTATGATAGTACAGTGCCATATAGCTACCGTTTAAAAGTGAGATGTTAATAAGTTGTGTACCTAGCCTGGTTTATCATATATGCATATATTACTTACACGCCGTAATTTCCAGCGGTGAATCCCCAATAACCAGACACGCTTGATGTGATTATGATTGACACAACAGTGACCGAAACCAAAGCGATGACACCATATCGTCTCCAATGTTTCCTGAGTAAAAGGTTGACAAAATCCAATATCACTTAATAAAAGAAGAGAGGGTAATAGTGAGGATGTCTTGGGGGGAACATGACGATGGGGGGGGGGGAGGGTGTAGTGTGAGGTGTAGTGGGGTTAGGGAGTGATGAGGGTGAAGGTGTGGTGTCAGATGGAGAGTGTGGTGTGGGGTGGAGGTGGTGAGGTGAAGTGGGCTTAGGAAGTGATGAGGGTGAAGGTGTGGGGGGGGGGGTGAATGGTGTGGTGGGGTAGAGGCCGGGGGACGGGTAGAGGATGTGACTGGGTGGGATGACAGATGTGGGTGTGGTGAGCAGGGCGGTAGGTGTGGTGGGTTTTTTATAGGTTGAGATGGGCGTGATTGGCATGGGGTTTGTTGGGGTTTATGGTGTATTGGCTGGGAGGGTTTGAGCGTGAGGTGGAGGCAAAGTGTCTTTTAGAAAGCTGCCGTATCGAATTATCGACCCGACCCAAGGCATACTATTCCTAACTGACCTAGCATATATATATATATATATATATATATACCTCCGTCTAAGATTGTGAGCAGTCACGCGTCACCAATTAGTAAGACCCTATTGTTCATAGTGTAGTAGTTACACAACCACTCCCTGTTACTAGAAGGTCATATAAACGGTTATTGAACGGGGTCTAACTGAAATGTATAGGTGTGTTTTATTGTTTCTGAGGCACTCGACAGGTTATTTGAAGACAAAATCACAAACACTTTAGGTATTCCGTACCGTTCTGTCTTACGTTTATAAGCGTTTAGTCTGTATAGCTTTTGTACGTACAATTGCTAAGACAACCTGCCTTAACTACATGTACCCTGAACAACTTGAGATATTTAATATGCTATGAATACTTTAATTTACAATAAAAAAAAAACTATATAGCCAGAGAGTGAGAGATAAAACGTACTTGTATAAGAGTATAATGAAAATTGGTGAAAAGATGAAGAACTGCATATCGTTGGCCAAATACCAAGTCCAACCCATACACTGTTGGATGAAAGAAAGAAAAAATGATCATAATATTAACAACTATACGACCGCATTTACTCAAGTTGGTCGATCGTTAGGTTACTCTATGTCAAATTAATTCTATGCGTAAAAGACTAACGGTTTGATCAGACTTCAAATTCTTTCTACTGCTACTGTGTGTGTTTGTTCTCTTCAGTATTGAAATTGGGAATTGGAAGTTGGGAATGTTGACTGATTCTACTGTGATATTTGTGACGAATAAAAAACGATTGTGGACTTCTCCTGAAGTTCATATGTAATATAACACACTATTATCATTATTTAGCCGCACATTGAACACACACGTACGCAGGTGTGTTTAACGTGCAGACTGAGGACACATTGTTCGTTAAACTAACCTTAACAGTACCTCTTAACAATATAATTCTTCTGAGGACGTGATGATTCTTTTCAAATGACGTGTGAGGACTTGGAATTTCTTCCAAGAGACAAACCCCTACCCACTTCTCCAAGGCCACCTCCCCCCACATTAAGTACTCACCTGACTCACGTTGCCAGGGTAGGGTACCAAATTATTAATGTATAACAGATTAGCCCACCAATATTGTTGGCAGACAGCTCGACCTCCAGCAAATGCTTCATATTTTCGACTCCCTTCTCCAATCTGGATGACAATCGAAGTCCATATACCGAGACAGACCATGTAGACAGGAGTGAGTCGAATGTATCGATGAACATAGAACATGACCCAGTTCATTTTACCATCTGACTTGTCTAATTGCTTGAGGGTCAGGTAGGTTACAAGTAGACCACTGGTGAGGGGTGTTGAATTTAGACAGCAGCCAAAAACAAGAAAAATATGAATGGAAACGGAAGAAACATGATTATAAACATAGAGTTACTATAGTAACATAATAACCTGAAATAGTTTTAGACTTGTTTGATGATATACTCATATACGATGATGTTTTTTACCCTTTCATCTATGCATAGGGTGGGAGGGGGGTCTTTGCAATTGTTACTAGCAGACTGGGCCACCGAGAGCGAGGGTTGGGCAACTGATCAGTTTTAACGAGATAATTATGTCAAGGTTTTTCATTTTCCTTCAAGTCTTCATGTTTCTTCCAGTAAGTTATGAAAATGGCAACATATTATTTTATATTCCATATTTTCACAGGCCCCCAAATTCACCATCAGTGTTTGGAGTGTGTGCCATACCTGACTCCCACCAACTGAGTAAATTATGTCACTTTTTTTCTTCATGTTTCCTCCAGTACGTTATGAAAATGGCAACAGATTATTTTATATTCCATATTTCCACAGGCTCCCACATTTACCATCAGTATTTGGAGCGTGTGCCATACCCGACTGAAGCCCAACACGTTCTCTTCATCTCACTCTTCAAGCCTGCTCACATAGAGTATACTATTTCAACATTATCTACTTTATAAGCATAATGACGGTTTCGTTTCCAGTCGCAGTCGTGGTTGAGAAAAAGGTTACGAAAGTATACACAGTATTGTAACAGAAAGGAACTATATTACCTGCTAGTAAAGTATCATGTAATTAACATAATTATATATGCACGTCTCTCACCCCTAAAACAATTACTCTGTTCTGGCGTCTGTATCTTGGAAACAGAACAATTTATGTCTACGTTCGTCAGATATGGTGATGATAAACAGGTGTACATGTGTTATTATGCACCCTTTAACATCTACCATTTGCTTCATATTGGCTACAGCTTGGCGGTGGCCATAGTACACTTGCCCTGTATACCATTAGCTGATACAGAATGACCCACCCTACGAGTTAACACAAGCTTTAGCTCAAAGAAACAAAGCAATGCTTCAATTACAGGAAACAGCCTGTGTGGACAAAACTTTGAAATTGCGGAAGCCTTCACCAGCCGTCAGGCTACCCACTAATCACCGCACCCACCGGTGCCTCCACCCACCCACCCAGTCCAGACATTACCCGCACGGATAAAAATAAGCAACCATATACCTCAGGACAAGAAATGTATCCACTCCATAAGGTGCTTCCCAATTGAATGCAAACCACGGCTTTGATCCGATTTCTGTGTACACGTAATTCGCATTATCTGTACATAAATAAAGAATGAAAGTATAAAATATATGTTATCCATCAAATGTGCTGGAACAAACAATAATGCCGAAATCTGTATTTTCTGTATAATATTGCTGTTTCCAAACCGCAAACTAACAAATTCAAATTTCGTACTGAATGACTTACACGAAATTGTTTGCTTCATATTATTACATTTATTTTTAATATCTTTTTCTTTTACACAACATTTACTATTTAAACAGAAAGCAAAACTGCAGTGTGGTTTCGATGATGCTACATGAATAATTTCATATGAATGTGATACACTAGGCTGTCGGATATAGCCAGGATGAAAAACACAATTCAATCTAAGTAGTACAGCAAAAAGCATTGAGATATGACAAACACTATTCACATTGGCAGCTGATGACCGAGGATGGAAGTTTTTCTTGTAAGCATACATATTGATCTCTACCAAAGACAACAGGCTTCTTCTACTCAATGTGGTACACCTACAAACCGTACATTAAGCAGGCGCTGGGCGATTTTTACCCCTGGTCTCCAGGATTTTGCGTCTGGTTTGCCTCTAAAAATTATAACTAGGCGCCTGGGCATTTCCCAACGTTACTATATCCAAACCTGAAGTTTTTATTTGGCACTAAAACTCAACAATCACGAGATACGACGGAAAACTTCAACAACTGAAGCAAATATATAATTCCTATGATTCACAATGATATCATCCATTCCAATAACAACGACGTATGTACCATCAGTACAACGTTCATTACACACCTATTTGCACGGTCATGTATGCAGCGACGTACATAGCAACACCAAAAGTTACCGAAACACTAAGTCAATGGAGATTTGGTCGAGACTTCTGAATCTAATCTACGGATGCCTTTAAGCTAATTTTCTACTGCTATCAGCCTCTCGTGTTTTTATGAGGCGAAGCGCACATGTTATCTAATAAGTTGGTCGGTTGTGGATACGGTAGGTAATAACTCACATTGCTTGCAAGGGTTGAGCGAGTGTACGACCGACATTGAACTTACACATGCAAAGAATAATTGGAAAGTTTAAGAAACCAACATCAAGTTAGTTATTACAATGTGAGCGCATTGAATTTTTCTTCTGCCGATCCCAAAGAGCTGATATATTGTAATAAATGAACAAAATAAAAAAGAGGGTAAGGCAAGATTTTAAGATTGTCCAAGATTCCCTTCTTAAGTTTTCAACAATTTGACCCTGGTAACCCCGAATGACCTTGCACCTCCACCAAAAGCAACAGGCTTCTTCTACTCAATATGATACTTCTACACACCCAATATGAGTTTGTTCTAAGATGCCCTTCTTGAGAAATCGTGTTTACAAGCAAGGCGTCACATACACACACGCATAATTTATCCGCCTGTATGACAACAAATACTGTGCATATAACCTAACATTATTTCTTTCATGCAATTTTCTCTTCCTCTTAAAATCAACTTACCCAAGCGCGTGCCAAGGAGAAAGTAAAGGCAGTGGTACCATATAATCCACCACATGCTCAAACAACGGAGACCGTTGAGGGCTCCAAGGTTCGCTGCAGGTTTCTTGGCGTTTAATACTTGAGATCCGTTTGTGACGAACGAGAGAGACATCAATACCTTGTGAAGAATTACTGATAAAAGAAAGACGAAAAACACATCATCCTTTTAATTATAAGTTTAGTGACCGCAGATCATATACCGATATATATATATATATATATATATATATATATATATATATATATATATATATATATATATTAATATATATACATATTAATATATATATATATAAACCAGAATTAGTACTGTTCGATACATAAATTAAAAATCGGATGTATGTTTTATTCTTCATAACAAAATTCAAAATTACCATTTCCCGACGAAACCGCCTGATTTGTAGTAACTTCACCCCTTTCGATGTTTTCAACTTTTTGATCGTGTTCATTTGCAGAAGAGACAGCCCCTGGGGTGGGGACTTCTCTACCAGTTTGAGGTGCGCCCTCTTTGAGCGGTAACCTCCCTGCCTCATCTTCTCTCGCTGCTTGATCAATATTAGTATCCTTTTGTGTAGTCGATACGTTAACAATAACAGTTGTCTCCGTGTTTTTACGACGCCGGAAGACAAGGTCATAGGTCGTACCGACTATTGCGGCAACACCAAAGAGACACAAAATGATCCTGAAATGTGTGAAATGATTTTATTGATTTAACTTCCTTATTAATAATAACTTTATCTACATTAAAGTTTCCATAGGTCAAATGCATGTTCATACAGAACAAATGACGAAAATTGCAATAAATTTGTGTATGTGAGGTCAACAGAATTGTCCTGCAATATTCTAGAAGAAGAAGAAGGGGAAAAATAGTCACCCATGTTTCATTTCAAAATGCATATCCACCGTATTTACCCACATATACGAATTGTAGTATTGTAACATTTTCATTTGCAATCATTGTTTCAGATTTTTAGTAAATGAATGAAAGTTGACTAATGATTGACAAGTTAACGACCTTACATTGTTAAAGTATGTATCATTGTTGAGTATCGAAGAGCATCGAAACCGCTGTCGAAATCAACACACAAAGCTTGGTTTGTCGATTTGTGAATGTAGGGAGTATACATACAGAGATTCGTCGCATGACATGAGGTGAACGAACCATTGTATTTAATCATGTTAAAATAACTTGAACCACGCACAGTTTACCACACAAACAGCAGCATGCACACACCTATGAAGTTATGTGTACTTAGTGCACTTTTACAAGCCCGACCACGCACACTGTCCGATGTGATCACGGCGTCACGTGACTTAACTCGACCATTGTAGTTAGTCGAATTGATAATCTGTCAGTGCGGGTGTCTGTATACGACTGATCAAGGTTTTGCAACTTTAAGGTCGCGTAGGGGTGTTTTTTTCCCGACTAGCAGTCGGCCATGTAGCCTACTACGTTGTTGCACGATTAAAACTGCACAGTTATAAGTAATGAAAAGCCCGCCGCACGCTGTATGACTGATTGTATACAAGAGATGAGAACGTTTGATATGTCTACCGTTACCATAGTAACTACACGGTTAAAACTCACATGACGAATATGGAATCCCAGGTCCACGGCCTGTCGATTACACAGGTGAAGTAAACTCCACGGTTAATATTATATTTCGCAAGAACTATGAACAAGAGGAAGAAAGGTAACATTTCAAGTGAAATATATATTAGAAGAGATAAAAGACATTTTTTCCCAGACTATTTATCCTAACTTCGTAACTATACGCTATTTTGTACTATTAAGTACTCCCCCACCCTCTGCCATGCAGCCCCGCCCCTAACCCATGCAGCCCCACCCCCAACCTCGCCGATGCGCAGCGTACGTGTTCGGTACGTTTTCTGTATATATGTACATATTTGTATGGGTGCCAGTTTGTACCATTAGGCCTACTAGTCTTGGGGTCATTGCGCAACTGTAGGTAAGCTCTATAATTAGATTGATAAACACATCTGACGAACACGTTATCTCTATTTGCATACATTAAATAAGGCAAACACAACAATGACGTCATACCTGCGTTAACGAACAAGTAGAGATCCACGTCGGAACACGACTCCGGCACACAAAGGCCAATTTGAAACGGATACTAAAATAAGAATGTGAAATGATAAAAGTATCTGATAATAAATATGACAATTATCAATTCTTATTATTATTTTAGAGGCAGCGATTTTACGGGCTGGTCAATGCGATACCACTGAATTACCTTGATATACTATTAAGAATCTTAACCCTAGTAACTATATACGCGGTAAATGTAAGCTCTCTTTTCATACAAAACTTGTTACTGTGGATTTGGTTAAACGCCTTTGAATATAAGTAGATTGAAAATGATGCTATAGGTGTAAATAATACCACAACTACATTAACGTACGTATGTAACTCTATAAAAGAAACAATCTTAAAGTGGGCTCATGTGGTGGTGATTGGAGTGGAATATTTTCAGATATTATCATCGGGGTCGTTTTGGTTGTCATTTTTCTTTCTTTTTTTCTAAAAGAGAATAAGTTAAAAGATAGATGGTGTGACACTAAGTTAGATTGGCAAAGTTAGTGATTTTCAAGCATTTCAGAATGAGTCGGTTGTTTATATTACTCCTATCGACCAATCGGAATAGTTGGGGCTCATTATCCTGTAACATTCGAATAAGTTCAAAAACTGAACTATCGTAGTACGGAACTGTTTAAGTGCCATGACAGCCCAAGCCATCAGCTACATATATGATTAAGGTGTAGCAGGAAATGTCCGCTGAAAGCTGATACCTAGCTACTGTATATATGATAAATGGCCTCAGAAGGTGACGAATTTCAGTGTGTAAGTCTACGGAGGTACCACATGCAGTCTGGTGTTAAGGATATTTCCATGGCAACGCAACTCTCCTCTAGTAGTCGGACTAGAAACCGGAAATACAGGTAAGTTACACAAACCCACGCAAAAATACCGAACGCCACACCGAACTGTAAACGACTTGTTAATGCTCAGGACTAGCATGTACTAAAGCTGATGTATGTGATTTCGTTTTCCTTGGGCGTCACCATATATGGTGAAGTGTTGTGGGTACGGATCGATATATGACACAATTTGAACAAAATGTCTGATGAACAATGTGGCACTGCTGAATCACCCCCTCCCCCCCACAACATCCCCACCCCTTTCATTTTTGAAAATCAAAAGAGAATGGAAAAGTGTAAATGATTAATCGCAGAAAGCTTCCTATCATGGTTGGTTGTGAATTCGACAAAGTTGATAAATTCTAGTACTCAGTTCTCAAAATTCAACCTTCCTCATACGTGTGCTTTACCTGTATCAGAGTAATTCGAATGCAAGAAATAAACGGAATTTCTTAAAGATTTCGGATTCATTTGGGGTCAAAAGCATGATTATTCTCTACATTGATTTGGTATCAAGTAATATAACAAAAGCCTCAAACCAGTCTAACCGGGCGCCCTAAAAACCATTAATTGCTCAATTCCTTCAAAAGGTATTGGGTGGGCGGATGTACGTGTATGAGGTAGCATACGCATATTAAAAATCCCACATCGACTTACCCACTATATCACAAAACTAATGTGGTCTCTAAGTCTAAATAGAAATTTTCACCACTAGCTAAACGCTACCCATTACTGTATAGATGACAATTAAATTGGCCATTCATGGCACCATCAAATTTTCCATATCATGAAAATGCATTTTTTTTTCAGAGCCTGGAGTTTTCCTCCTCACCTCTTCACTCAGTAGTAAACAATTTTCGTACTCTGCTCCTGGGAGGCCAAAAGAGGTCTAAAATTGCCTTAATTGACCCAAAAATTTCACCACTTGAACTTCCATGCATGCTCTTCAACATGCAAGGCTTTTTGCAAGCCACAAAAACCCAGATCCTGAATGAATTGATATCAGAAAGATGCTCTCCTGCTGCTTTTGGCACCTTTCCTGAAGGAGAACATTCGGACGGATTGATATAGATTCTAAGCCACCATAAGCGCGCCTAGCGCCACCACCCACCCACTGGACATATACTTACCTATCACAAGAAACCACTAACTATATATGTATAATATTAATGGGCCTATAATATATACCTACGACTTGGTGAACAAACAATCTACCATAACGGAATAAAAAATAATGTCAACATTGATAAAACTGATTGCATCGGAGCACACAAATGGTTAATTATCAATCATAGCTTATATGGGTTTTTTTTATATTATTTATTATTATTATTTTTTTTCATTACTTTTAGTCAAGCTAGTAAGAAACAGTGTGGTCTGATATCACAGTCAATATACTTATCGTGCGTATGTGATTTTGTACAACCACGCACGACGTGCCTGAATTACGTGTTCAGATTATACGCAGGGTTTACATTACAGCAGTTTCATCACCTCCAAGTTCGTAACGTGACCCAAGTTAAACAAACCACTTGACAGGCACATTGTTCGCGATTACCAGTTTCGTGCTAGAAACACAAACTCATGTATAATGTACGTGAGAAGTTATCAATGACAGGTAACGCCCCTGTTTTCGCGCGATCATCTTACTATGGCGCGCGGTTTGTGACATCTTTATACTTTGATAAGCGTGTACACTGTCGTCGGGGATATTGAGTTATGTCAATTATTAATGAATGTCAATTATGTCACCCCAGGCCACATTTTCAAGTCTTCCTTTTGCCATAAGTACGCCATGGCAGCGAGAATAGGCTACATTATGCTCTTTAATATTGCCCACACAGAGCCGGTAGGACTGTATCACCCCCACTCCCTTCCCCACCCTGGCTCCGCTTATCAGACCTTTTTCCGGAAGATACAACTGCCCCACACATTTCCATTCACAACTCATTCGGAACGGATACGTTGTTTTTACTTGACCCACGCAATACTCCTCTACACGTTCCATCCGTTCCCCTCCCACACCCTACACCCACCTGTTACCCTTCCTGCCTCCTCAGATGAACTCTTACTAATATTTTACGATTTTTCTTCTTTTTCTTTCGTTTTGTCTTACCGGAGGCACATTCATGTCGCACACTTTGGCTGTCATAGGTTTTTCTCGGGAAGGGTTTTCCTTAACGGCAACACATAATTCGAAGTTGGCCAGGTACTGTACGTTCCCTGTAAATGCCATGGTGATAAGTGTCGGTGGATTGGCATTAGACGCTCTTACTGTGGAGAGAAAATCAAGAGGAAAGTACAAAGTAAACTACATCTTGTTCGTTTACAAACAGTCTGTGGACATTCGGTGATTCCTTCAATGTGAGAGTAATTTGCTCTGTTTCTGTTCGCTGAGATCATAGAACAACAAAATTGGGAAAGCAACACTAGCAGGCTATCCCTCAGATAAGAGAGATTGGAGCAGTGGGTACGCCCACATGATGCATGATGATCATACACTTATTTATGATTGGAGGATTTTGTCACCCCTCCCCATCCACCATCACCCACCCCCAACCCCACCCCACCCCTTGCAACTTATTTACGGATGTTGTTTTAACTTTCAGCGGCAGTAAAGTTGCAGCAATTCTGTTACGCAATGAACTTCAACGCCCTACTTCAACAAAGTACAGTAATGGGATTCGAATTTATTAGAATGTATCCATGGTGACCAAACTGAAAAGACCACACGCTTTAGTCTTAAACATATTTGATCCCATGTCGAAATATGGCGTTGCTACTATGTGAATTGCTTTTACACACTGTAGGGACTGTACAATAGCCTATCCGCGAAGGTTCCGTTTGCCCTCTGGCCTGCATTGACTGCCATTATTTATCGACGGTGAGGTCGAGTAAATTTGCATTTCTTGTAGGATATGATGGCTTAATCACCGATTTTATAACCGTTTTATGGCATCGTGATGTAGAGAGAGTTTAACGAGTAAGGATATGCCTTCATCTGAAATAACTTAGTTACAGTTACTTGGTCAAGCTCTCTGTTCAAATACTTGAACGGGTAAATTCTTGACATAGTGACAAACAGTGGCGTAGCTACGGGGGGGCCTGGGGGGCCGAGGCCCCCCCATGAAATCGGCTGGCCCCCCCACTGGCCCCCCCACTGGAAAAATGGGGTAATAAAAAAAACACTCATCAGTGTGATTCGCTAATAATTTTTGTTCAATAATTTGGGAAATAGAGTTACACAATTTTCTCGTCTGCATCTGGCAGAATAAGAATAATACAATATCTGTAGTAATCATGAGAATGGTCACACAGCATGGCATGGCAATGGTCGATGCGACGATTGCGACCATACACCACGAACCTTGTTGTGCTGCGTGATAGCGATATCTGCTGAAAATATGTTCAGTGCTTCCACCTAGCGCAACAATCTATCAAAAGATTGGCTCCGTTTGTTCTGAGCCGAGGTATCAGGTATTCATGGGCGGCGATCATGGGGGGGGGGGGGGGGACGGGGGGACATGTCCCCCCAATATTTTAGGTGGGGGATATAGTATCTTATATCCCCCCCCCCAATATTTGGTGGCATAGTTTTTTTTAAGCATATGTTTTGTATTTTTTTATGATATCGCTAGTAATTTCAAAATAGAAAATGCTTAGATGCAACTTACAAGGCCTGGGAAGTGCCATCTGGGAGGCATTTTCGGCCAAAATTTTCTTTTGCGCTTCGCGCCAACTTATGGTGGCGCTACGCTTAGAAAGTCTGGGTACAAGCTTTGCCCCTCCCTTGGCAAATTCCTCGCAAAGCGCCTGTCTAACCGTGTGACAATTTGTTACTATATATGACCGAAAGTAGTTTTTACTTTTTTTTCTCGAAATGAATAGCTAGACGGACCGCATCCGTAATGAAATTTGGTTTGCATCTTGTGTATGAGTGTAAGTACGTACAATCATACATAGGATCCACATCGATATGGGTTCACTGGGTTTCCATTTGGCCTGTTTCCTACAAGATTTCTAACCGCAGGTGCGTAGCCAAGGGAGGGGGGGGGTGAAGGGGTGGAGACCGCCCTCCCCCTCGAGCATATTTTTTTGGTATTTTCTATGATATCGAAGTTTTATAGTAGCCGTTATAAGAGGTTTTAATATTTGTACACCAATAAATTAACTGTGTCTGAAATTTCGAAAATCCCTTGACCAACATTCTTCATCATAGTATACTTCCCTCTACACTCGTACAATTTTGACCGGTCTGTTAGTGGTTGAGGGGGGTTTTCTATATTGGTTGTCCATAGATGAAATTTAGTGCAACATTATGGGTATGTTTTGAAGTGAATTTATTATTCAAATTCTGAACAAATAATGGGCTTAAAACCTTGAAAAGTGGGGCTGACGGGTATTGTGGGGCGTTACGTAGAATTACCTACAAATGCAATGAGGTCGAACATGATGTGTGACTGGTGACAATCTTGACAAAAGGTTATGAATGAAAAAAAAAATTATTAGGAAAAACTTGGTTCTCAGGCAAAAGTGTACATCTGGTTGGTCATTTTCAAGCCCGAGAAGTGCCATTTCCGGTCATCTGGGGGCTATCAAAACCAGAAATTTTCTTGTACGCTGCGCGCCAACCAATGGTGGCGCTCCGCTTTGACAGTAATTCGCCTGCATCCAAGCAGATGTCTCCCCCCCCCCCCCAATATTTGAAACAGATCGCCGCCCCTGCAGGTATTCATATATTGCCTCGAGTCAAATGAATATATGTCATTGAATATTCCACAAAACAACTTTTTTATGGCCACGAAACTGTCGAAACAGGATTTTCCACTACTGGTAGAGATATAAAATATTGGGAATTCTGAAATTCCTGCAAATGATGCCAACTTCCCTCAAGTTAAAAGTCTGGTTGAGTTGGCAAGGCCAGTCAGCATGAAAGAGAAAAAACTTTTTTTGCATTTCTGTCACCAAAGTTGCACATCTTTTTGGTTGCTATTTTGCCTCACAGGTGCCATCTCCTGCGATCTGGGGGGTGCTGAAATCTCAAATTTTCTCTGTACGCTCCGCGCCAACCATGGTGGCGCTCCGCTTAGATAGTAACCTCCGGCCCCCCCACTAGAAAGAACAGCCCCCCCATGGCCCCCCCACTCAAAAAATCCTAGCTACGCCACTGGTGACAAAAACAAACCCAACGGACACTATGGTTGCTTGCTTATTGGAATATTAGAGTTTTCTATTTCTACAGCCAATATCATAATATTTATGCCCACATGTACCAGCTATTAACCATCAACTGTATTCCAAGATTGGATACCATTTGATTTAAAAGTTGTGGAGTTATTGCAAATTTAAAATGTTGGCCCCTACCCTAAGATAGGGCCGAATAAAATTTTGTGCCCAAATGGCCCAAACATGATAGGCCCCACAAATTCGGTCCCAAAGTATGTGTCCCAAAATGCATCTGAGGTGGACATTTGGGGCCCAGATGACCCATAAATGGGCCCGGAATTTGTTGGGACCCAGATGGCCTACATGAATCAACAACCGCATACCAAGTTTGGCAACAATCCGAGTTATGGTTGCGGGGTTATTGCAATGTAAGCAAAATATGGGCCCAAATGGTCCCCAAAATGTTGGGCCCACAGATTCGGGCCGAAAGAATGTGTCCCAAAATTCGTCTGAGGTGGAAATAAAACTTGCGCCAACCCAGCCCAACAATGGGCCCGGAATATTTAAGGGCCCAGATGGTCCCAAATAAATGAGGCTTACATGTACCAGCTATTAACCAACAACTGTATACCAAGTTTGGCTTCAATCCGACTATTGTTGCAGAGTTATTGCAATGTAAAGATTTTACATTTTAAACCCATAACCTCATACATATTCATAAGGTCAGCGCCAAAAACGATAAGGCTCACATTCTCATTATAAACATCAACATAACAAGTATGAAAAACATCCCACACTCCCTTGTTGAGTTATCGCGGACCCAAGCAAGTGTCACAGACAAACACACGCACACAACAGCATACACACTTGACTGCATCATGTTCCTTTGCTCTAGCAAGGAACCAAAAAGCAAAGATAATTTTAGCCCTGCTGACACCAATCTGATGTTGCAAGATGCATTTACAGAATATATCAAACTTTGAAAAAAATAATATCTTCGCGATACAATATGCTGTAAGGATGTGTTTGTCGTCTTTTATGATCCACATCATCTTCAGCGATTTTGCTAAGTAATCGGCTTGAACTTACCAGAAACAAAATCCTTGAAGGCTTTCAAAAGTGATGGATTATTTCAGACCAGAAAGCCAAAAGCCTTAGCAATCTTTTGTCAACCTCTTTAAATAATAATATGTAATATAACACTGCAGGCAATATTGCAAGGCTCTATCATGCATGGTTGCCTTTTAAGCGATAACAAATGGCATATACTCTTCTAACTGTTATGGTTTACAAGATATTCAGCTTTCCAGATTTTTACATCTCTGGAACGCTCCTTTAAGGGCAACACAAACTTGATGACGTCAGCTTCCTCGGTGTGGTCTGAAATGTTATGTGTAAAAGTAGATAGGCTAAATGAGTATAACAGTAACAGAAGTGACTAAAACACGCACACAATACAGACAGGTTAATGAGCATGGTGAACACAACGAGATAGATGTAAGGGGATTAGTAGACAAGGGATGGAGAGAAGGAAGAAAGAAGGAGGAGGAGGAGGAGGAGGAGGAGGAGGAGGAGGAGGAGGAGGAGGAGGAGGAGGAGGAGGAGGAGGAGGAGGAGGAGGAGGAGGAGGAGGAGGAGGAGGAGGAGGAGGAGGAGGAGGAGGAGGAGAGGAGGAGGAGGAGGAGGAGGAGGAGGAGGAGGTGGAGGAGGAAGTTGTATTATTGTGTATCTATTGAAATTTGTGTGATTTTGCAGTTACTATAAAGGTCTGTGTGTTGCACTATACGTAGTCCAGTTGCCGATGGGCTTCATGCGTTTAAACTGTCATTTCTCAACAACAACAACAAATTAAAAGTCATATAAAAACAAAACCTACAGTATATTGATGGTCAGTGTTTTTAAACGGCCTGCAAAATATCAAACTTAATTTTGTATTCTCCGCTTGCATCTTCCAGCATACTGTATACTGTATACCCTGTATTGTAAACACCACAGACAGAGGCTCGAAAAGTCTTTCTTTGTAACCTTGAGCTGTTATTTACTTTTTCTGCTCTTGAGCTCGGCTGAATTGCTTTCAACTGAGCTATAGCGATCGTGCGATTCTGCCCAAATTATGTCACTGTTTATAAGCCACCTTGCTTGAATGACTGCCATGTCGCCATTTTTCATTCGATTTGACTGCAAATTTCGTGAGTAGTTTGTGTGAGTTACGATTTTCATACATGCGATCAAAGTTTATAAATTTGACGGTCATTTGAGGTCACGAGAGGTCATTTTCTAAAAACGTAAGAAATGCTACTGTACTCACTACTTCTCATATACAGAGTTTGTCCAAATTTGGTTAAATATTGTGGATATACACGTTTGAATGGTGGTGAACCAAAGTTGTGCAGGAAGTTTTTTTTTTCGTCATGTGAGGGTCCAAAACAGGGCCCGCCTGCTGCAAAGTTTTCAGTTATGATGAAATGAAGGCCACAGATCATATGCAACGAGCATGATTTTTTTTTTATAAATTTGTTATTATTTATCATTACCTGTATTCGTTTTGGTGTGAGTATGAGCATGTTTTTCCACTTTAATTTCCCGTCATTGGGCGAATTAATTCCACCCGTGGGAGATTGCGGGATATCTACCCCTGTTTCCTGTTGAGGAAAGGATTTCTTTTCAATTATCATCTTGATGATATCAGGAGAGACTGTTTCTTCCCCCCCCCTTTTCTTCTTCTTTCTTTTCGGTACTTGTAACCGGGCCCCGGGCCGCCGCACTGGCTGCCTTGGTCTAGTCACGCCCAGGAGGGCGCAACCATTTTCTTTTTGTATACTGGGAGGGGGATAAGATGTTGAGTTGTCCAGAAGGGGAGGAGTCTAATCCAAGGGGTGTCCCCTCCCCCCCTTTAAAGAGTTTTGGTAGAAAAGCCAAATGTGTGCTATATTGTGCAACTTTTGGAACAACGTTGAAGAGTTTTCGGCTGCTTAGGTTGCACTGTAATACACATGTGATATATCCATATACTGTACTGTACCATAGGATTTGTTGGTAATATTTTGTCTGCCGGTGTGGGGTAACGGGTAAGGGGGGGGGGCGGCTGGCCGAGCAATGTTATAAAAGTTATACCAACAAATTTGACAGTATTTTTCATAATTACAGTTGTATGTACTCCAACCCTTAGGAAGTATTTCCGATTGTGTTCCCTGCGTATGTATATTTGCAGGGATTCCTAGTTGGAGTCTTACATGGTTACTTCAGCTGAGAATGTTCCACTGTTATAGTTAATGTTCTCCGATTGTGATTTAAAAGCACATACGTAGACACATTTCAGAGAATAATTCAATTTCACTGGAATGCACTGGAAAGCCCCGTTATGGGACTGGTCCACCTTGGAAAGGTTACTTACATCAGCAACTTCCTCAAACAGCTCAAACCTGATCAATCTCAGCCCATGTGGGAGATATCACAGATTTATTGAACGTTCCCTCAAACATGTATACGACTGTGGAAACTGTTAAAGGCATTGAAGACTCGCCCCAAACGGCGTGCCGCGCTCTGTTGCTTGCAAATGACGTTTTCTTCTTGTCGCTACAAAATGCAGACAGTAATGAAAAGTGATACCTTGTTATCTTTTATCTAAACCTGAGATGTCCATCGCTGCTATGTACACTGTGTTGTGGGTATTGACCGTAGCTGTATGTACAGTATTGACTGTATACACTGGTATTATAATTACCGACGGTAGCAAGCTGTGTGTGTATTTTCTGGGATCGATGGTGGTGTTTAACACTTCTGTTGCACCTCATTCGAAACTAGGTCAGATTACCGGCATGAGACGTTAATTCTTTGTGAGCGAGTCTTTACACCCTTTCAGGCATGCACCGTCAATACGTTAAAATGTTTCTCTGTAATTATCATTTGTTATTAATTTGTTGAGATGAATGATGACTTTAATGATGCAAGCGTAATTAATCACATTGTTGCATGGTGTTGAATCGACGAGATTTATTCAATGACCAATAAGTCGTTGAGTTGCAAGATGTTGAATTACTCACTAATAGATTTAAGGAATTTTTCCCTTTGTTGCAAAATGTTAAAAGATTATCTGCACAATTAATAATTTTGTTGAAATTTTCTACTTATTGTAACGAAAAGATGTTCACATTTTTACGGCACTTTAACTTTTCTATATCCTTAAGAGTATTTCCGTTTCAATGTGATGAACCTAGGCCAGCTCCCCACCCCCCCCCCCCCTTTACTCCCACTTTCATTTCTACTCGGCCAGCTCCCCTCCCCTTTTCTCTCCCACCGTCAGTTACTCGACTGCGGTGGACCTTTAATAACAACGCCAACAGTGGCATGATGAAATTGGATGAGATAAATGAGGTTTATCTATGCCAGTGGTACCATCGGACACTCGGAGTGCCCATCAGGTGTATCCATAGTCTTGGCCAAGTCGTTTGTAATACTACTGTATTTTTCTCGCGTGCAAACTGTACATGCCTCAGAGTCCGTTTCCGCCTATCACGAATGTGATTGCCCACTGTATTTTACATGCCACAGGATCTGTCCGATACAAACGTCTTGGACATCCTGGTATCGCCGAGCGTTGCTGGGGCGTTCTCGGGCTACAGCAAATATAGATACTGAAAAATAGCTTTGTGAAAAGAAAGGTATAAACTAGGCTGTTCATACTAGGGTCTTAGCAAGACTAGTGTAACCATTGCGTGGAAGAGATCTCTCGCTGTAGTCTCAATAAGTCCATCGGTCGTGGAATATTTTAGTTAAAAAAGGAAAATTTAGCAATCCACGTCCGGTCCTTGGCCTACGTTTCATCCGTTACCGATTACGGCTTAAGCTAGAGTAGACGTTCATATTGATAATAGCCTGTTTGGCCCCGTTCATTTCAGGAAGTCATTGACAAAGGAAGGCTCAAAGACAACAATATTTATATCGTACCAGCAATATAATGCAAATATGACCTAAAAATGATAAAAATGTTTATAATTCATTTATTTACAATTTAAATATTATATTTGATTGATGTTACGGGAGGGTTGGGGAATGCGGATGGGGGGGTGGTATGAGGGGGTGGGGTGAGACCAATTTGAATTATCTCAAAAGATTGATATGCCTTGAAGTTCGAAGCTTATTGTTTTAAAAGGGATATTCCGGGAGGCGAACTTAATTACTTGATCACAATGCTGGAGATTATCTGTGCCTTCGGGTCAACACCAAATCCTCATACCATTTTATATGGCGACGTAATGAAGCGTTCAAAATTTGTCATATTTTTGTAAAAGTATCTGGCAACAGCTGTACAGTGAATGGTGTAACGACAGCAATTTCATCTGAAATTCTTCTGCTTTCTTCACAATATTTAATCACTTATTAACCGGAGGACAAATACATGTTTCTACAAGAAAGTAGCATTTTGATGAAAATCTAATTCCAATAAAACATTGACAGCCTTAGCAATCACTTCTGATATAATTACCTGGGTTCCATCGGAATTATTCTTCACTTGTTAACCCCTCCCCCACACCCTCCCCTCCCTCAATAGGAGGGGGTGAGCGGCACCTGACTGCATGTCAGTCATTGGATGAATCTCTATCAATGTAGCAGACTGCTATTGACATAAATGAAGCAGGACTAATTAGGAGATGTGAAATAAGCACAGTTCTTACCTTGTAAGGCGTATTCCTTGAAGGTCAAAACATCTGACACCAGTGTCCATCCATCTTGCAAACATTCATCCGAGACATATGAACTCAATTCGGCGAAGACACCACTCAACCCGGACACAGTCGGTTGACCAAGCATTGTGTACATCAGATCCAGCTCGGTTACATTATCAAACGCGATCTCCAGAAATTCAAAGTAAGCTTCGCTTGGCAGGAATAAATCGTTGTGGCTTTGACATCTTGGTGTAAAAATGCACAGTAGAATTACCAATGCACTGGCAATCGACAACCTCGGGTGCACCATGATTACAGAGTCATCAAGTGTAGCTGGCAACACTTTTACCTGAATGGTACACGATATTTGTATCTTTTCAACGATGACCAGCGCACAATACTAATATAGTACATAAACAACGTCTTTTCGAATTGTTTTTCAGATCAGACTTCCCGCAGAGCAATATTTGTTCTCAATTTAGGTAAACAGGTCAGTATGAGTAAACTTGACGGTAGGAATTTCTATTAGCGTATATCACTAGAGACTGTGTAAAACGTTCGTAGACAGCGATGGGCTTACTGTCAAACCGTGCAGTATTGTGAGTAATCCTGGAACTCTACGCCAATTGCAATAGAAACGTATATATGTACACACTAGCTATATTAATAGGCCGTACGCGTGACCTTCGAGACTTAACGACTACGAGGTACGTGCATTGTATTGCGACGTCCCTTGTACACGGTTGTCAATGAACAGAACACCTTTTGTCAGTGTGTACTGTAGCACGTGTACTTTGAAGCCAAAGACGATTGATTTGTGTATGTAAACTCGAAAATGAAACCTACTAATAACATATGTAAAAATCAACCAATCAAAAGACAGCTACAATAAGGGCAGCCTTTTTATATTAAACAAGGCAATAGTTACGTCACGGAAGTTCGTATATTATTCCGTGGACGGTATGACCTGTTGACAGTGGCGTAGGAAGGTACTTTTGAGTGGGGGGGGCTGATCAAGACTGATGGCCGGCCTGGGGTAGGGGTCTAAGGGGAGGGGGTGTTCCCCTCCCCTTTGGATTTTTTTTTTTTGCATTTCTAGGTGGCCTCAGATGCAATTTGGTGCAATATAGCTATATAGCACACTTCAACCCACGCAATCCATTTTTTAAACTTAATTTTGCATTTTCACCTGGCCTTAGATGCAATTTGGTGCTCCAAATGAGATTTTTTTTTTTGCAATTTGGTGCTCCAAATGAGATTTTTTTCTCATTTGGAAATGAAAAAGGGGTTTTCTGACTTGCGAAGCGGGGGGGGGGCGGAATGATACTTCCGCCCTCCACATTTTTCACTGGGGGGCTGGCGCCCCCAGCCCCCCCGGTTCCCACGCCCTTGCCTGTTGTACTGGCCGTAACATCACAATCTCGATGCGGGACTGGCGCTTGGACATTGAAGACTCACCCAAACCCACCGCGTGCGGCCATCTGAAAAAGTTAACTTTTTGTTGCTCGCAATTGACGTCTTGTTCGTATCGCTACAAAATGCAGACAGTAATGAAACGTAATACCTTAATTGTTATCTTTAGCTGGACCTGAGAGGTCCATCGCTGTATCTTGATACAATGTGCTGTGGATATTGACCGCAGCTGTATGTACTGACTGTACACTAGTGTCTAATTACCGATAGTAGCAAGATGTTTGTGTATTTTCTGGGATCGATGGTGGTGTCTACACTTCTGTTACACATCATTCGAAACTAGGTCAGATTACCGGCATGAGACGATTCTTTGTGCGCGAGTCTTCACACCCTTTAAGGCGTATCGGCCATTTTTTCTTTGCCAAATGCGATTGGTCGATCCTTACAGTTCATCGCGCTATGGGCGATTCGTTCCTGTGATTACTTCTGTGTTTGATTCGTTCCTCCTGTGTGCAGCGAATGTAGAAAGGGGAGGAAAATATAACAGCCGTAGCCTTCTACTATTTTTATGTAGGGAGACTCATTCATGTCGCTGAGCAGACTCAGCAGAGTCTAGTAGGGTTGGGGTATCTCAGTAGCTTGGTAGGATGGTTTTCTTAACAATGTACCTGATAAAATTTTGTTTTTCGTAGTAAACATTTTTGTCTTGTATATATATATCCGTGTTTTTTTGTTTTTTTGGCCATGACCGCATTAGTCTTCCGTAGTTTGGAGCATCAAGAGAAAGAAAATTAAAGGCGTACAGGTCAAATGATATAGGCGGTAAGAATCGGTGTGTGGTGGGTGGGTGTTAAGAATGGGGGTCGCTAAAACAGCTAAGGATAATTGAGTTACCTATAAAACTTGGTACCTGTTTAACATTTCCGGTTGTTTTGTATTATAATAAAGTTCACAATTACATGTGTTATATGCCTTGACAACGGCCTGAGTGTTAATCGTAGCCGTCATTTATTGATAGCAATGAAAAATGCTTTTTAATATTCTTCCCACCTGACAGGGACAACTAAGCGAATCACTGGTTACTGAATGAAACAGCGTCATCTATACTCACCTCTCCCTCCCCCCTCCGCCTTCTCCCTCCCCCCTCCTCCTGCTCGTTTCCCCCTTGCCATTGGGTAAAATAAAAACGAGCGAATACGAAAATTGATGGCGCCATACATAAATTTTTGCACCATTTAATGTTGAATCGATGGCGCTAAACAACAAAGACGAAACATGTATGTTGGTTATTCATATTTTCTTTTCTTTTTTGGCAGGCGATAACTTTTCTAGCCTTCGGTGATACTCACCATAACTATTTCATTTCTTTCCTTCACTGGCGTTCGTCTCAAAGATTTACATACTGCCATTGACTGGTGGGGTATTGGATGGTGGACAGGGACGTAGCTAAGGCCTGATGATTGGGGGGGTGTAGTGGCTGAAATTCCAACTGGATGGGTTTTGGAGCCAGAAAATTCCGACTGCTGCCTTGTACCCCCCCCCCCCCACCACTGCACTAATCGTCAACGATACGGTCAGTGTCAGTCAGACACCCCATCTTTCGCGACTGCACTTATGTTCCGATTTTTTTCGATACATTTGTACCTTATGGGGCAAAGTTTTTGCTTATGTTGATGGCACTTTTAAGCTTCCATAGATTAGCATTGGCGTTTTAATTGTGTACCATAAAGACAATGTATATCCCAACGACGTAGCCAGCAGTTTGAAAGAGGGAACACATTTTGCGATTGTTATGGGGGAGGGGTCTAAGGGGAGGGGGTGTCCCCCTCCCCTTTGAGATGTTTTTGAACAATTGAAGGTCCTTAGATGCGATCTGGTGCAATTTGTTGCCAGTTTCATCATTATCATATGATATCATATTATCAGCAGATTTTGTTTTCCTGTTTGAATTCTTTTACATGTTCTTTTACATAATATATCAGAAATACGTTTGACGAACTTAACTGATGGACAATATAAACTTTCATATTTTGTAAGACAGCCAGATGTGCAGTGGCCTTAAAACAAATATCGTTATCGCCGTGTATTAGCAGTATAATAACAACAGTTTTTAAACATATTTTTCGACACTGAAAGGGGGGAGCAGTCGCTCCCCTGCTCCCCCTGGCTACGTCCCTGAATATCCTGAACTTACTTGAAGCAAGCGAACAGGGTCGACCCACCCAATAGCAAAATTAATACATAAATTATCCGAATTGAAGCTGGCGAACGTTGTATTTTTTTTAGAGTATTCAAAATCATAAGAAGTTTTGTATGGTAGAGTATAAGGATCGCGAGATACAATTTCTCAATGTGACGAGGAAAACGTGGTAAATATGACTGATTAAAGGTCAATTTTGATCGAAAATTTTATGTCACTCACAAATTACAAGAACATATGAAAATAAAAGTGCGACAGTCAGAAAAATTAGAGTGCGACAGTCGGAAATTCCGATTTGACGCTGGCGACAGTCGGAAATTCCGACAGTCGGAAATTCCGACTGTCGCACTCAAATTTTCCAACTATCGTAATTTTTACCAAGATTGGGGGGGTGAGACACCCCCCCACACCCCCCCTCTAGCGACGTCCCTGATGGTGGACCATGCACAAGATTTTTGTAGGGCAGGTGACATGTTAAGCTTGTTATGTTTTCTGTGGGTATCTTTTTGAGTTGGCAGTGGTGAGTTGCTTGTAACGTTCTAGTTCTGCTGGGGTGGTTGGCTGAAAAGCACAAGCACCATGCAATGGCCATTAATTCTGGGGTAGTCTTAGCGGCTCAACCGCTCTCATTCAGAAATGAACATAAACATCAGTCAAAACCATGTTTCGCAAATATGTATTCAACTTGAGAACAACCATGTTTGATTTATATCCATCTGTTCAAAACAGTCTGTAGCAATATCAGCATAAAGAGAACCAACCAGATACAAACAAAGAGCATATGGTAATATATATGGTAATATGGTAATTCCAACATGCATATCATTAGAATATTTGGCGAAATCGATAATCGGATTTTGACCTTCCTCGGAAAACTCTCCGACACACAACGAAAATAAGAGTACATGTTTCTTGACCATATTTGTAAAGACAGCATATGGCAAGAACAAATTTCAGTCAAAAGAATGCATTTTAATTTCAAATTTCGCCATAAAGTAGAGGGGATATCAGTTGCCTACAAAAAAATAAAATAAAATATAAATAAATAAATAAATACATAAATAAATGAATAATAAATAAACCAAAATTATATCTCAATTTTTCCATAGAACAACAGAACAAAAAGAAGAGCTTGAATAAAATGTTATTCATTTAGGTTTTGTGGTTTTTCATCTGTTAACTGTGCTTGTAATGTCACAGTCACCCCACTGTCCTCTCCATGTACTTTCTCATGCTCTTTTAGACTATTTGTATCTGAAAACGTCTTCAAGCTGTATTCACAGTTCTTTGGTTCATCTCTTTGATGTATCGCCACCCTGTGACGTTTCAACGCATTCAAAAGCGTAAAGGACATCTCACAGTCATCGCAACGATAGGGCCTCTCCCCTGTGTGTGTTCTCTCATGTCTTTTCCTAGTTGAGCCCTGGGAGAATGCCCTCTGGCAAAACTGACATTTGTAGGGCTTCTCACCTGTGTGCGTCCTCTTGTGCCTGGTGAGACCTCCGCTTTTCGCGAACACTTGGTCGCATCGCTCGCATTTGAACGGCAGTAATCCGGCGTGCTTCAACTCGTGCCGTTTCAGGTCTGCCGTCTGCACGAAGGCATCGTCGCAGTGTCGGCAGTGGAACGGCTTCTCCCCGGTGTGCTTCTTCTCATGTCTCTTCTTTCCCGGTAGGTTAGGGAACGTGAGTTGGCAGTACTTACACTCGTAAGGCTTCTCACCGGTGTGCACTCTCTCATGTATCTTCAGAGTTCCACTCCTTGAGAACACCTTGTCGCAGTGTTGACATTTATAAGGTTTCTCACCTGTGTGAGTTCTTTCGTGCTTTCTCAGGTTACAGGAGAGAGTGAATGCGCTGTTGCAGAATTGACACTGATACGGCCTTTCCCCTGAATGTATCCTCTCGTGCTGTTTCCTGTACGTCGAGTGCGTGAAGGCTGTGTCACAATACCGGCACGGGTACGGCCTCTCCCCTGTGTGCGTCCTCCTGTGCCGCTTTAACGTACCGTACCTCGCAAAGACATTGTCACAAAATTCACACTTGAATGGCTTCTCCCCCGTATGTATTCTTTCATGTTCCTTCAGGATTCTAAAATATGCAAATAACTTGTCACAGAACCTGCATTTGTATGGCTTTATACCTGTGTGCACCCTCTGGTGCTCTTTCCAATGCCCAGAATCGGAAAACATCTTGTCGCAATAGTTGCACTTATACGGGTTCTCTCCGGTGTGTATCCTCAAATGAAGTTTTAGAGTAGAAGACTGCCCGAAGGAGCTGTTGCAATACTCGCACTGGAAGGGCCTCTCACCGGTGTGTATCTTCTTATGTCGGTTCAAGGTGCCAACCCTCCCAAACATCTTATCGCAGAGTGGACATTTGTGCGGCTTCTCACCCGTGTGGCTTCTCGTATGTTCTTTCAAATGACCGGCGTTTTTGTACGTCTTGCTACAATCCTTGCATTTGAAGGGCCTCTCTTCTCCAACGACGTGAACACTCCTGTGTTGTCTTAAGCTGACAGAGTCGGGGAAGACCTTGTTGCAGAGTTTGCATTCATGAAGCACCCCCTCATTTCTTGATAAGACACCTGATGCCACCTGGTGAGCCTCTGTCTCACCTTGTACTCCTCCATACAGCTGAGTCACATTTCCCTCAGTGTCTCTACTCTTCAAATGTCTCATCACCTCTTCTTGAGATGCGACATCACTCTGTACACCACACCCAGTCAGAACACCTTCAGATGAATGATTAAGAACATCAGGACGGCCATCTTGAAGTTGGCTTTCTGTCTTCACCACGATCTTTGTCACGTCTGAATCCTCCGTCTGTTGATCTACCGAGTGCAACATTTCACCGTCGATGTTTTCCTCTTCTTCGTTGACCGGTGGGTGGCAGGAATAAGTCTCGTGTTGTTGTTCTCCTGGGGCTTCATGTCCTGCCTCGACAATCTTCCGCCTGTTTCCGGAGACTTGTAAAGTATCGGGAACCACAGAGGGGGATGATGGCATGCCTGTCAGGACAAAACAGATATGTAGATAAATAAGTAACCGCATGACATAACGGTTCCCCGGTTCGAGTCACTACAAGATTAATGTATGTCGTCATGTTACAGAGTTGGTGACAATTGACAATTTATAATCATGGACGTTAAATATGAATCTAAGAGACTGACTTCGGTCAGCTTGCGGCTTTGATAAGCCAATGAGGCTTTTTCCCGAGTTCCTGCTTGCAGGAGGATCTAAAATACATACATACATACATACACGCACGCACACACACTCACAGACACGCATACTGTACACACAGACAGACACACATACAGTCAGATAGACACAGACAGACAAACAAACAGAGGGATCATCCAATGCATTAGTTGTCTTTTGGTTTTAACAACATAATTCATGGCTGAAGACATATCAGTTAGATTTATTCACTGATATACAGTTTAGATCAACCTTTCTTATCTACCAATCACAGCTTGAGGGAGAGATAACACTTTTGTTGAAAGCATGTTGTGAGTAATATGTCACAGTTCACCTACGACAGAAAGTACCATTGTCAGGCTCACTTGACTCTCACTTGGCTCTGTTAAAAATTCAAAGTGAAGGGTAGAACAGGCATACAAACAGAAGCTTCCTTCTACCAGCAAAAAAAATACTGCATATCTCTTAATGCTCAGACAGACCGAAGCAGGGAATTTAGGCTATTATTTTTATCTGCTTGAGCAACCCATGAATAACAGAATTCTAATTTGCTAAATGGTTATTCAGGTGTGGGAATGTACACGGTAGACCTAATTAGAAGTTTCTATACAGAATTTGAATATTTTGCACTAATTTAATACAATGTCGAGCAATATTTGGAAAATTATGAAATGGATGGATTCATGTGAACACTGAATTCCCCCCCCCACCCCCCACCCTACAAAAACAAAAACAAAGCCAGAAAATGGGTTTAGTGGTTCCAATGCCTAAACATAGTCATAGTGTGGTAAGCCATACATGTTAATTAATATCCATCACAACATGGCAACATATAAAGGTAACAGGAATCAGTTATCATGTTGCCAAGTCTCTTTAGTGACATAACAGATACATGCATGAATATTAATGAGGTCAAATTTTATGATCTCACATATTGCACTGACCTTGTATTATCCAAGTACAAACATGTATTTAGCTAATTAGAAATACTATTTCAGAGATATCTGATTTATGATTTTATGGTCACTGATTAATATTCATGACATGAACACTACAAAACAACACGGTTGTTTGTATTAATATAGTGTGACAAACTCTAATATGTCAAGGATGAAAATCATGGAACATTTGGTTCTTGTCATGAGTTTGAAAGCCATTTCTTGCAATTTGATGAATATTAATGACACAAAGATGGAAATGTCATGAAAATATGCTTAGTTGGTACCAACATTACCAGGAACCAAATTTTATATTAAGCCCTGCCCATTCATTAATATTCATGACATGATTACCAAAATCTATCTTCTCATCTTAGGGCGTCTACCTACTAAGTATAACATTGATTCAACTTGTGGTTGTTGAGATATCATGTTTACAAGCTGTTTTTGATAATTCCCATAAAGTCCCACCCATCATGAATATTAATGAGGTAAAAACTGTCGTTGCATAAGAACATGTATATGTAGTTACATCACCATACCAAGTATCAACTAAATCGGACACATAGTTGTAGAGATATTAACATTTTAAGATTTTTTTTTTGTAAGCCCTTGACCACTCATTAATATTCATGAGATGGGACCAAAACCAATACTGCATATCGACTCATCGTAGGTCATCTACCTACCAAGTATGACATTGATTCAAAGTGTGTTTGTTGACAGTTCAAGTTTACAAGCTGTTTTGGAAGATTTCCCATTACGACCCATCTACTCATGAATATTAACGTTGTTGCAAAGAACATGTACTAACATCACCATACCCAGTTATAAAGTAAAAGTCAGACATACGGATGAAGAGGCATTGACATTTTTAGAAATTTAACGTTAAGACCTGCCCACTCACTAATATGCAAGGCAGCCCTAGCAAAAACAATAGGGAATCATCTAATGACCCTGACCAATGTATGATATCAATCACATATTTCCCTCTTGAGATACTTTTTTGACAAGCTAGGGCCTCACATACACACACACAAACACACGCCAACTTGACTTCATAGGTTTTGATGGATGTCAAAGGATCAGAACCAAAACAAAAAGGGAGAGAATCTATGCTTTGGCAGGTGCACATGAAAGGTGACTGTGTTAAGTCCAGATGCTTCATATATATGCTCAGGTAGAAATACTGATTTAACAATTTTCTGGGCAATTCTACCATTTCAATCTAGCTGAATAATTCTCATACCAGGGTTGTAGATGATGAAAACCTAGACACTCTCATATTAATCTGCTGAACAATTCTCAACTTTTGGTCAACCACACAGCTTAGTGCATAAACTGTATGGGTAGCTATGGCTACTATGTGTACAGTAGTAACAGTACTGTATAAACTGTATGGGTAGCGATGCCCATTATGTGTACAGTAATGTATGGGTAGCGATTCCTACTGTGTGTACAGTACTGTATGGGTAGCGATGCCCATTATGTGTACAGTACTGTATGGCTAGCGATGCATACTGTGTGTAAAGTACTGTATGGCTAGCGATGCCTACTGTGTACAGTACTGTATGGGTAGCGATGCCTACTGTGTGTACAGTACTGTATGGGTAGCAATGCCTACTATGTGTACAGTATTGTATGGGTAGCAATGTCTACTGTGTGTACAGTACTGTATGGGTAGCGATGCCCATTATGTGTACAGTACTGTATGGCTAGCGATGCATACTGTGTGTAAAGTACTGTATGGCTAGCGATGCCTACTGTGTACAGTTCTGTATGGGTAGCAATGTCTACTGTGTGTACAGTACTGTATGGGTAGCGATGCCTACTGTGTGTACAGTACTGTATGGCTAGCGATGCCTACTGTGTGTACAGTACTGTATGGGTAGCGATTCCTACTGTGTGTACAGTACTGTATGGGTAGCGATGCCTACTGTGTGTACAGTACTGTATGGCTAGCGATTCCTACTGTGTGTACAGTACTGTATGGGTAGCGATGTCTACTGTGTGTACAGTACTGTATGGGTAGCAATGTCTACTATGTGTACAGTATTGTATGGGTAGCAATGTCTACTGTGTGTACAGTACTGTATGGGTAGCGATTCCTACTGTGTGTACAGTACTGTATGGGTAGCGATGCCTACTGTGTGTACAGTACTGTATGGGTAGCGATGCCTACTGTGTGTACAGTACTGTATGGGTAGCGATTCCTACTGTGTGTACAGTACTGTATGGGTAGCGATGCCTACTGTGTGTACAGTACTGTATGGGTAGCAATGCCTACTATGTGTACAGTATTGTATGGGTAGCAATGTCTACTGTGTGTACAGTACTGTATGGGTAGCGATGCCTACTGTGTGTACAGTACTGTATGGCTAGCGATGCCTACTATGTGTACAGTAATGTATGGGTAGTGTTGCCTACTGTGTGTACAGTACTGTATGGGTAGCGATGCCTACTGTGTGTAAAGTACTGTATGGGTAGCAATGCCTACTATGTGTACAGTATTGTATGGGTAGCAATGCCTACTGTGTGTAAAGTACTGTATGGGTAGCAATGCCTACTGTGTGTACAGTACTGATCAGTTTCAACCTTAAATTAATACTGATAGACCCCAATCAGATTTGCACAATATTGGCAGTAAATCATAGGTGCACATACTTGGCTATGCACACACTGCCAGTTAAAACTTTTAGCAGACCATTGAAAAAATATTTCCTGCATAAAAGTACTTCTTTGTCAGAATTGCCATTCTGCTAAGTTTTGTTTCTAGCCTAATGAGCAGGAAAAGTGGCGACGTCAGAAAAAGAAAGAAAATTAGCATTAGAGTATCTGCTGACTAATATTGGAGACCTCTAAACTACAGTATTACCTGATGTTTCTATTTCCGAAGAGGAATTCTCTGAGATTTCATCTAATGGACACTCTGTCTCGTTCTTCCGAATGTCTGAAGTTTCTGGGAGTAACAGAAAAAGTATAAAGCTGTATTTACAGGTCAAACGAATTATCGCTGAAAATAGAGCACCCCCCCTCTCTTCGCAGTCCCTACAAGGACACCCATTCTTCAACAAACCAGAACTTATTCTTTCCTTCCAGAGAGGTTCGATTGCAATATATTCATGTGAATTTGCTGTGAAGGAAAAGGAATTCCCAAATCATCAATTTAATATGTTAAAATAATACATGATGCAAAGATCTTACCAGCTACAGTACAGTATATATGGAAAACATGTTCTGATGTAAAATATGTACACTGTGTGCTATATTAAAGTTGTTGACCATTAACATGGTGTGTTGATGCTCATGCTTTTAACATCAAGTCTGTATTCTCACAAAGTTGTAATACTGTGCAACGAAACATACTTAAAGGCATTAAAGACTCATTGCGGTCTTCTGAAAAAGTTACTGTAACTTTCTATTGCTTGCAAGAAACGTTTTTTGTTCATGTCGCTACAAAATGCAGACAGTAATGAAATGTGATACCTTGTTATCTTTAGCTGGACCTGAGATGTCCATCGCTGTATCATTTATACACTGTGCTGTGGGTATTGACCACAACTGTATGTACTGACTGTACACTAGTGTCTAATTACCGACGATAGCAAGATGTGTGTGTATTTTCTGGGATCGATGGTGGTGTCTAACACTTCTGTTACACCTCATTCGAAACTAGGTCAGATTACCGGCATTAGACGTGTCTTTTTGCACAAGTCTTCACACCCTTTAAAGATACTGATTGTTACTTTACAGTAGTTACAACAAGATCAGATTAAGCAATCATGATAAAAGTACTGTAGAGAGCTGCCAACTGGTTGTAATCACGTAGATCTCTTAGTTAGAATTGAGGGCGCTCAACTTTACTGTATGCCCATAGTCACCCTTTAACACTCCAAAGCTTGTAAACTTCTGATACTACTACAGTTTCCCTAAAAGCATTTTAAATCACTGAGAGATTAATTGCAGTTTTACTTGAGTCTGACAGTCTGGTTATTGCATGGAACGTGACTTGAAGTGATTCATAACTACGAACCTAAAAAAGGAAAAGACCTAAGGTAATGTTTGATGTTATGTTTTGCTTTATGTTTCAATGTACCATCGGTGTTGTTCATGGATGAAATATGTCATTTAATAACTGAAAATGACGGTGACAAATGCCAAAACTAACAGAAACGCCGTAAAAATAGTAACTTTTGACAGCATTTTTAGAGAAGAAAAAAAATTCTCAATATAAGAGCTAGACCACGCCTAGATGTAAGTTTAGTAATGAATATGAATATATATATGAATATATATGAATATGAATATGCAATGAATATGCAACACTAAACAGTGACGGTGTCACAGGTGTAACACATGCATGGTATTCAGGTTTTACTTTTAAATTCCAAATTTGAGTTAAAATGTTGAATTGGAAGCCACCCGACATGATGATGTAATCCATTAACCCCTGTCGACTTCTCCCACATTCTTGCTAGTAAAAATAGCTGCCTCCTCATGGCCTGTATTTATTTATTTAGCCCCGTCAGCAGTATTCCGCACTGGTAAGGTATGCACACTGCATACATAGTACACGCTAATCCTCTTAGGTAGCTGTAGGCTGTTGTTTTCTCCTCTACTTAGTTCTTCCTCTGCATTAGGTTATATCTCAATACAACTATTTTCATATCATAGGACTTTAGAAGCGAGATTATTGCTGAATTGAATATATACAATTAAGATGATAAGTCAGTGTTCCTTTGATCAGCTTCATCGAACGTCAGTTAGAACCTTAGCTAACTGTCACTGCAAATAGGCGTACTAGTACTACAGGTAGAAGCCTATAGGTCTTAATATGACACTTGTAGCCTAGACAGAGATCTAGATCTGATAAAGCTATTAGGCCTAGTCGGATAGAAATTGTGAACATTATCGAAGGTCTTTGATACCAAGTGTAGTATTATGTGTGACCGTAGGCTAGGTTTTGCACAATTATAATTATTACTGTTGTCACTAGTCTGCTAGTCGCTTCGACAATCAGCTGTTCTTCGAGCAAGGAGAGCTTTGTTGGTACTGAATATGTATTACAATGCGTTCTTTCATTGGCTTGTTTATATCAAGGGACACAGCGTAATAGAATACATGAATAAAATCTGTCTTCATTGAATAAATATTTGGTACTTTCGTTTATTAATTTAATGACACACTTTTGGCAAATTTAGCATATTTCAACAATCTAATGTACCCTTGAAAATGTGAAAAGAAAAAAAAACGAAAAACAAAACAATGAGAAATGACAAAAGATTTCCGAAACTACAGAAGTGGAACTACTGTACGTTAGAGTATCAAAGCTGTAAAACAATGACACAACATTTAAGGTACAGTGTGGTATCTATCAAAATTGGAGCAGGATTGGTCTTAGCTACTTGGGACAGTAGTCCATCAGAGAGATCTCTGTCATATGAGCTACATAATTTAAAATGATGATGGTTTTGGCTGGTGTCTGCTATTAAACCACCCTCTTTGCATCACCTATATCATTATATCTGCTGGTTAATATTTCGAGACCATTGTAGACCTTCTTACCAGATGGAAGGAAGATGATTTCTGCAGTAGACTCATCCTTCCCATCTTCCTTTATCACCACTTTCACAGAGAATTCTAAAAGAAGAATCAAAAGAGAACTGAATTTGAAACAGGTATCACACACAATAGACTTGAATCAAAGTGACTTTTAAAATCAACAGGGCTCTGATACTCAATATGCCCCCCAGTTAGTTGACACAAATCACTTAAATATCATCCGTTACCAACGTTCAGCAACAGTGGTTGTGCCCCTACTATATATAGTCAAATTAGATATATATAAATATATATATAAATAAATATATATATATTATATATCTATATATCTATTTATATATATATATATATATATAAATGAAAACGTAATGAGAAGGAACATCCAGAACAGTGAAAAAACTTCCAGGCCCCACCTGGATTCGAACCCGGGCCTCCCGCTTTGTACGCGAACACCCTTACCAACTAGGCCATGGACGCTGATTGTATGTCCAGAGGTTCGAAACGGGTTAGGAAGGTCGTAATTTCACTGTAGGCGTTTGACACCTGTATTGAACAATACTATATATATATACAGGGACGTCGCTAGAGGGGGGGTGTGGGGGGGTGTCTCACCCCCCCAATCTTGGTAAAAATGACGATAGTTGGAAAATTTGAGTGCGACAGTCAGTTTCCGACTGTCGGAATTTCCGACTGTCGCCAGCTTCAATTCGGAATTTCCGACTGTCGCGCTCTAATTTTTCTGACTGTCGCACTCTTATTTTCATCTGTTCTTGTAATTTGTGAGTGACATAAAATTTTCGATCAAAATTGACCTTTAATCAGTCATATTTACCACGTTTTCCTCGTCACATTGAGAAATTGTATCTCGCGATCCTTATACTCCACCATACAAAACTTCGTATGATTTTGAATACTCTAAAAAAAATACAACGTTCGCCAGCTTCATTTCGGAAAATTTATGTATTAATTTTGTTATTGGGTGGGTCGACCCTGTTCGCTAGCTTAAAGTAAGTTCAGGATATACCAGGGACGTAGCCAGGGGGAGCAGGGGAGCGACTGCTCCCCCCCCCCCTTTGAGTGTCGAAAAAAAATGTTTAAAAACTGTTGTTTTTTAGCATGGTATTTTGTCAGTGCTCTTTTGATCTTGAATACTCGTCAACTCCGTTAACTCGATTATAATCGTAATAACATGCAGGCCTACTGATTCAACTACTTACTTAGTTTGGCAGATGCAATTAGATAAATTTAGCCTATAGCCTATTTCAAACCTACAGTTGGCCACTGCGTAATAAAATACATATTGCCTACCTAACCTCACTCGATGGAATGTCACGAACCGTATGCACAACGACAACGACAAGTTCGTTCTCATCCATTCTATGATTCGTCCTAAGTTGTTGCACGAACAGCATGTTATGAAGCTAAGCTAGCAATCGTACGTGATACGCACTTCCTATAAATAATTATTACACTGTTAATACACGGAGATAACGATATTTTTTTAGGCCACTGCAAATCTGGCTGTCCTACAAAATATGAAAGTTTATATTGTCCATCAATTAAGTTCGTCAAATGTATTTAAGTCCAGACATTGGACAATAAACAAGAATCATCCTTCTGGAAAAATTGTAAAAGAGCACTATGTTTGTCTTTCTGATATATTATGTAAAAGAACATGTAAAAGAATTCAAACAGGAAACAAAATCTGCTGATAATATGATATCATATGATAATGATGAAACTGGCAACAAATTGCACCAGATCGCATCTAAGGACCTTCAATTGTTCAAAAAAATCTCAAAGGGGAGGGGGACACCCCCTCCCCTTAAACCCCTCCCCCATATCAATCGCAAAAAGTGCTTCCCTTTTCAAATTCCTGGCTACGACGTTGGGATATACATTGTCTCTATGGTATACAATTAAAACACTCAATGCTAATCTACGGAAGTTTAAAAGTGCCATCAACATAAGCAAAAACTTTGCCCCATAAGGTACAAATGTATTGAAAAAAGTTCGGAACAAAAGTGCAGTCGCGAAAGATGGGGTGTCTGTCTGACACTGACCGTATCGTTGACGATGAGTGCGGGGGGGGGTACAAGGCAGCAGTCGGAATTTTCTGACTCCAAAACCCATCAAGTTGGAATTTCAGCCACTACACCCCCCCAATCATCAGGCCTTAGCTACGTCCCTGTATATATATATATATATAGGGGTTTAGATGTGATCTGTTGTGGCATGATGGAGATGAAGAAAGCTTTCATACAGTACCTACTGTACAGTATGAATATTTATGATCATCAATAGTTTCCCGAAATATAATAAGCGAATCAAACATGGGGCCCACGTTAGTACACCCATCTGTGTTTTTCTCTCACGCCGACCGATTAAATTATCACGTGACATTTAATTGCGAGTGCAACTTAAAGGATGACATTAAACTGAATTTTTAGTCCAGATATGTTGAATGTCATTAAAAACATGAGTGCTAGCAATGTAACATTTCTTCAGAGATAGATCTAAATTTCAAGATATTTGCTTTTGTAATATGCTAGATCTCTGAACTGCTCCTTTAAAGGGTGTGAAGACTCGCGCACAAAGAAACATCTAATGCCAGTAACCTGACCTAGTTTGGAATGAGGTGTAACATATATATAAGTGTTAGACACCACCATCGATCCCAGAAAATACACACACAGCTTGTTACCGTCGGTAATTAGACACTAGTGCAGTCAGTACATGCAGCTACTGTACGGTCAATACCCACAACATAGTGTAAATAGCAGCGATGGACATCTCAGGTCTAGATAAAAGATAACAAGGTATCAGGTTTAATTACAGTCTGGATTTTGCAGCGACACGAACAAAACGTCACTTGCAAGCAACGGAAAGTTAACTTTTTCAGATGGTCGCACACGGTTTTGGGGCGAGTCATCAATGCCTTTAAAGTGACTACAGTATACATGCTTTTCACCACATGATATATGCAGTCATTTGTTGACATAATGCTTAAACATATTTTTTTTACTTCTGCATTTTCAGTATTTAAAACCAAAGTCTTACCGTCTTCCATTTGAGAAATGAGGCTTGCCGGAATATCTTCAGATGAGTTGCAATCTCAGACCTTCAAGTTTGACACCACGGATCTACAATACTGTATACTTTGGGAATCAAACACAAGACCAGATACTGTACTTCATGTCATGAAACATAAACCAAAAACCTGTGGATGGGAATTACAATTTACAGTATAACATTAATTAGGAAATTATCATATATTCAGGCATTGTCACCCCCCCCCCTTACCCCACACACACCCCTCCGCTAATACACTAGAATCAGCTACTTGGACCTTTGGCATACCCTCCAATTTCTTACAAGTACATATGACAATTTTATATATATTTAAATTTCTTTACATACAATAGCCTACATTATAAATAGGATGATACATAATGAATCTGAACGATTGACAGTTTAGATATTATGGCTCTTGACCATAATTCTCTCCTCTATGGCTTGATGTGTCTCTCAGGTCACAAACAGTGACCAGTTGAATGAGTAAGGTAAATAGCCACAACCAGCTTGCTATGGTTTAAACGACATTCATAATCATATATTGCTCTTTAGCCTAGGCTAAGGTTTAATACTAACGTTACTAATCACATACAATGTCACCATACCGAGGCTAGGCCTAGGACAAAATACAATCTTGATGACAGAAGATTTAATTTTAAAGCCAATTGCAACATTAGCCTTATTTCTCAAGCCAAATTTATGAATCTGCTCAATACGAAATTTGGTATCTTGCCACTCTGGTAACGATATTGGTAAAGAAAATGGGAAAGTGTAACTGCAGACTTTGCCTTTGTCAAACTTACTGGCTCACCTGGTGTTTATGTTAGGTTTGGTCATGACCATTGGATGCCAAATGTACCTAAATAGAGTGTTGCGCAATCTCATAATAAAACTATGTGTGGAATGTAGCTGGCTGCGATCCGGCCACTGTTTTCTACGATCGCAGGTCGATTTCTTTAGGTCAGTGGTGCCCTGGTGCGTAGCGTAGGGTAGGAACAGCGGGGTGAGAGGGGAGTGCTGTAGGGATGGGGAACATGGGATAACTACTCTACACTGAAAAATGGGGAGGGTTGTCAGAAGGATGTTTTTCCTGGACCCTTTGCATTAGCAAACAGAGTGTCAGGCTGTTTTATATCGCCATGACCCGTCGACTGTTCGATTACTTTCGACAAAATTTACTATGGCAACACAAAAATATATGACCGGTTATGTGGACCTTTGGTTACTCTTCGTTGCGTGCTCTATCCTAAGATTACTAAGTACCACCCTAATCCTAAATTTAAAGAAAAGTCGCCTATTTTGAGATAAAATGTAATAAGTCGAAACATCGATATTATAATGGATAAAACAGTGCCAATAATGTGAAGCGAAGGCAAACTTTTGAGATAACATCTAGAAATCTCGAAATATAATAGTTGCAGCTTCAATAAAAAAAAGTCGAAAGTTGAAGATTCTAGAGTTTGATGTAAATATGTCGAAATTTGGAGATAAACACTGTCGAACTGGTAGACGCAAAGAAATGAAGAATAAAGCCGCAGAAAGTCGAAAAAGAGGATAAGTTTGAGATATCACAAGTACAAATATGTTCAATGCAGGCTAAAGTTTCGAAAACGCACCCAAAAAAAAGTCACATTTGGAAGAAATTTTCGTTGAATGTTGAAGACTGTTTCGAAACAAGTTGAGGAGAAAAGCGAAATGTAGAGCTATAAAGTCAAATTTGACCATCTACAAATCCACACCTACATCAGCAAAACTCCAAGGTCCCTAAGGCTGTCAGTCCCGCCTCCCCCCCCCCCCCCCCCCCCGCCCCCTTCTCCAGGACGTAATCGCTGAAATTACAGGTCACTCTAAAGTCTATACCAACGCTCACATAAAACATATTCTCGGCTTGATTTTCCATTGGTTGTAATACAAATCAGCAGTTATTTGTATGACGCATAATGGACCAACTTACACACCGGGTGGCTTCCAATTCAACATTTTAACTCAATTTGGAATCTTTTCAATTTAGAAAGTCATTTCAGATGGGAAAATCGTAAATTGCTCTTGGATGAAACAAACACCCCATCTTACCTTGAACCCGGAACGTCTCGATTGCTAAGCCTAATTGCTTCAAATGCCACCGCATTTATTCACTCGGCAACAGCACCGGTCATAATATGTCACTGCTGCAAACAAGGCACGTGATGGTGAAGGGTGGTAGTATGCATGATTATCCAACTCCATTTGACAGTCAGTCAGGGATCTGTTTTACATGAATCAGTCGTGAAGAAATCGGACAGCCACTCCTCCGAGCCTAGGACACCATCAAGTGCAGATCTATCGTCTTGGGCTGGGGGGGGGGGTGGGCAAGTGCCATCACCTTTTCAAATTCAAGAATACGTATTTATTCGCACAATCTTGCGATTAGACAAAATGTATACAGTCTAAATATGCCTCAGAATGCAACATTAGACGTCTGTTTTTTTTCGTAGAACCGACTCTTCGGTCCCACCTGCTTCACTTCAGCGACCCAAGGACCACTTCGATCCCTCCTTTACGCAATCCTTGAGTCGCCTCTGGACCATTCATAAAGCTTCATGAATACTGGCTCTACTTAAATCAGTCGAGGGAATTAACTAGCCCAACGCCCCACCCTGCCCCACCACTTCCCCGCATACCGAAGCTTGAAATCTTGTGTACGTCACTGTACTGGATTCAGAATATTGAAGTCCTCGTAGTATGTATGTGCCCTCGTAATGGTCTATGTATCCGGCAATAATATTGATACACATTGGTCAAGATGAAAGAAAATATGAGAGAACTCCAGAATTGGTATGTAGATATTGCATGCAACTGTATTGTATTTGTACATCAGGCCAGAAACCCTCTTATTATGATTGGGTACTACATAAACAAATAAATAAAAAAATCGCTGCCAGGTAATTGTCAACGATGGGAGCATTGAAAATTCAGAAAGTCAAGACGGTTCATTGGGTATCATATGTTAACTTGCAATTTAGGCAAATTCAATAGGGAGGTAGACGGGGGGGGGGGGGAGGGGATGGTTCCGTGGGAAATGTGTAATGTGCTGGAGTAACCTACTCGGAGCGTGGTAAATCAACTCACTCGATGATGTAAAACTGGTGGCGTTTGTAAAACCTATATAACCTTATCAGAGTCTCTATAAATACTCTAAACTATGAGAAGGGAATACCATTATCTATGTCTATACAGAAACACACCCTGAAGACCATTGGATGAGACTGAAATATCGGAATTGAAGGAATTTGACACCGTGAATAATTCATTATTTATCGATATTGTGTTTCATCTTGCTCTTCTTGACCAACCACATTCCAGAACTGGTTCTTCGCGACATGACCACCAGAGAGCGATCGGCAACATAAGAAATGATAAAACAGCACAGAATCCATACACAGAAACAGCGGAACCAGTGATATCCACTATTGAACCTGAAATACCAAAATAAAATCAATCGATCAATCAATCGATCAGTCAATGAGGAATGAAAAACTGATTTAAACCTTTAGTGAATGAAACTTATAAAAGTTCATTTAAAATTGACATAATTATGCCGATTAAACTTTCTCATTTATCCTGAGATGTCGAGAAATATTTTGGGCAAAGAGAGAAAGGAACAAGCCCAAACGTTAATCAATATGTATCTACGTTAATAATCAATATATATATATATGAATATATATATATGAATATATATATATATATATATATATATATATATATATATATATATATATATATATACATATATATATATATAAATATATATATATATATATATATATATATATATATATATATATACTGTATAAAGACATATAGACAGATGGACAGATAGACAGACAGATAGACAGATATACAGACAGATATACAAACAGACAGACAGACAGATATTCAGATATATAGATACATAGATAGATAGACGGACGGACGGACGGACGGACGGACGGACGGACGATAGATGAATAGATGGAGAGGTGGAGATGTGGATAGGTAGAGAGGTGGAGGGTGGAGAGGTGGAGAGGAGGAGAGGTGGAGAGGTAGATAGGTGGAGAGGTGGAGGGGTGGAGAGGTGGATAGGTGAAGAGGTGGAGAGGAGGAGAGGTGGAGAGGTAGATAGGTGGAGAGGTGGAGGGGTGGAGAGGTGGATAGGTGGATAGGTGGAGAGGTGGATAGGTAGAGAGGTGGAGGGTGGAGAGGTGGAGAGGTGGATAGGTGGAGAGGTGGAGGGGTAAAGAGGTGGATAGGTGGAGAGGTGGAGAGGTGGAGAGGTGGATTGGTGGAGAGGTGGATAGGTGGAGAGGTGGAGAGGTGGATAGGTAGATAGGTGGAGAGGTGGAGGGGTAAAGAGATGGATAGGTGGAGAGGTGGAGAGGTGGAGAGGTGGAGAGGTGGATTGGTGGAGAGGTGGAGAGGTGGATAGGTGGAGAGGTGGAGAGGTGGAGAGGTGGATAGGTAGATAGGTGGAGAGGTGGAGGGGTAAAGAGATGGATAGGTGGAGAGGTGGAGGGGTGGAGAGGTGGATAGGTGGAGAGGTGGAGAGGAGGAGAGGTGGATAGGTAGATAGGTGGAGAGGTGGAGGGGTAAAGAGGTGGATAGGTGGAGAGGTGGAGAGGTGGATTGGTGGAGAGGTGGAGAGGTGGATAGGTAGATAGGTGGAGAGGTGGAGGGGTAAAGAGATGGATAGGTGGAGAGGTGGAGGGGTGGAGAGGTGGAGAGGTGGATAGGTGGAGAGGTGGAGAGGAGGAGAGGTGGATAGGTAGAGAGGTGGAGGGTGGAGAGGTGGAGAGGTGGATAGGTGAAGAGGTGGAGAGGAGGAGAGGTGGATAGGTAGATAGGTGGAGAGGTGGAGGGGTAAAGAGATGGATAGGTGGAGAGGTGGAGAGGTGGAGGGGTGGAGAGGTGGAGAGGTGGAGAGGTGGATTGGTGGAGAGGTGGAGAGGTGGATAGGTGGAGATGTAAAGAGGTGGATAGGTGGAGAGGTGGAGAGGTGGAGGGGTGGGGAGGTGGAGAGGTGGATAGGTGGAGAGGTGGAGAGGTGGAAAGGTGGAGAGGTGGAGAGGTGAAGAGGTAGATAGGTGGAGAGGTGGATAGGTGGAGAGGTGGAGGGGTAAAGAGGTGGATAGGTGGATAGGTGGAGAGGTGGAGAGGTGGAGAGGTGGAGAGGTGGAGAGGTGGAGAGGTGGATAGGTGGAGAGGTGGAGAGATGGAGAGGTGGAAAGGAGGAGAGGTGGAGAGGTGGAGAGGTGGAGAGGTGGAGAGGTGGAGAGGTGGATAGGTGGAGAGGTGGAGAGGTGGAGAGGTGGAGAGGTGGAGAGGTGGATAGGTGGAGAGGTGGAGAGGTGGAGAGGCATGGAGAGATGGAGAGGTGGAGAGGTGGAGAGGTGGAGAGGTGGAGAGGTGGATAGGTGGAGAGGTGGAGAGGTGGAGAGGCATGGAGAGATGGAGAGGAGGAGAGGTGGATAGGTGGAGAGGTGGAGAGGTAGAGAGGTGGAGAGGTGGAGGGGTAAAGAGGGGGATAGGTGGAGAGGTGGAGGGGTGGAGAGGTGGAGAGGTGGAGAGGTGGAGAGGTGGAGAGGTGAAGAGGTGGATTGGTGGAGAGGTGGAGGGGTTGGAGAGGTGGAGAGGTGGAGAGGAATGGAGAGGTGGAGAGGCATGGAGAGATGGAGAGGTGGAGAGGTGATAGGTGGAGAGGTGGAGAGGTAGAGAGGTGGATAGGTGGAGGGGTAAAGAGGTGGATAGGTGGAGAGGTGGAGGGGTGGATAGGTGGAGAGGTGGAGAGGTGGAGAGGTGGAGAGGTGAAGAGGTGGATTGGTGGAGAGGTGGAGGGGTTGGAGAGGTGGAGAGGTGGAGAGGAATGGAGAGGTGGAGAGGCATGGAGAGATGGAGAGGTGGAGAGGTGATAGGTGGAGAGGTGTAGAGGTGGAGAGGTGGAGAGGTGGATAGGTGGAGAGGTGGAGAGGTGGAGAGGTGGATAGGTGGAGAGGTGGAGAGGTGGATAGGTGGAGAGGTGGAGAGGTGGAGAGATGGAGAGGTGGAGAGGAGGAGAGGTGGATAGGTGGAGAGGTGGAGAGGTGGATAGGTGGAGAGGTGGAGAGGTGGAGAGGTGGAGAGGTGGAGAGGTGGAGAGGTGGAGAGGCATGGAGAGATGGAGAGGTGGAGAGGTGGATAGGTGGAGAGGTGGAGAGGTGGAGAGGTGGATAGGTGGAGAGGTGGAGAGGTGGATAGGTGGAGAGGTGGAGAGGTGGAGAGGTTGAGAGGAGGAGAGGTGGATAGGTGGAGAGGTGGAGGGGTAAAGAGGTGGATAGGTGGAGGGTTGGAGAGGTGGAGAGGTGGAGAGGTGGATAGGTGGAGGGGTGGAGAGGTGAAGAGGTGGATTGGTGGAGGGGTTGGAGAGGTGGAGAGGCATGGAGAGATGGAGAGGTGGAGAGGTGGAGAGGTGGATAGGTGGAGAGGTGGAGAGGTGGAGAGGTGGATAGGTGGAGAGGTGGAGAGGTGGATTGGTGGAGAGGTGGAGAGGTGGATAGGTGGAGAGGTGGAGAGGTGGAGAGGTGGATAGGTAGATAGGTGGAGAGGTGGAGGGGTAAAGAGATGGATAGGTGGAGAGGTGGAGGGTTGGAGAGGTGGAGAGGTGGATAGGTGGAGAGGTGGAGAGGTGGATAGGTGGAGAGGTGGAGAGGTGGATAGGTGGAGAGATGGAGAGGAGGAGAGGTGGAGAGGTGGAGAGGTGGAGAGGTAGAGAGGTGGAGGGGTGGAGAGGTGGAGAGGTGGAGAGGTGAAGAGGTGGATTGGTGGAGAGGTGGAGGGGTTGGAGAGGTGGAGAGGTGGAGAGGAATGGAGAGGTGGAGAGGCATGGAGAGATGGAGAGGAGGAGAGGTGGATAGGTGGAGAGGTGGAGAGGTAGAGAGGTGGAGAGGTGGAGGGGTAAAGAGGTGGATAGGTGGAGAGGTGGAGGGGTGGATAGGTGGAGAGGTGGAGAGGTGGAGAGGTGGAGAGGTGGAGAGGTGAAGAGGTGGATTGGTGGAGAGGTGGAGGGGTTGGAGAGGTGGAGAGGTGGAGAGGAATGGAGAGGTGGAGAGGCATGGAGAGATGGAGAGGTGGAGAGGTGATAGGTGGAGAGGTGGAGAGGTAGAGAGGTGGATAGGTGGAGGGGTAAAGAGGTGGATAGGTGGAGAGGTGGAGGGGTGGATAGGTGGAGAGGTGGAGAGGTGGAGGGGTTGGAGAGGTGGAGAGGTGGAGAGGAATGGAGAGGTGGAGAGGCATGGAGAGATGGAGAGGTGGAGAGGTGATAGGTGGAGGGGTGGATAGGTGGAGAGGTGGAGAGGTGGAGAGGTAGAGAGGTGGATAGGTGGAGGGGTAAAGAGGTGGATAGGTGGAGAGGTGGAGGGGTGGAGAGGTGGAGAGGTGGAGAGGTGGAGAGGTGATGAGGTGGATTGGTGGAGAGGTGGAGGGGTTGGAGAGGTGGAGAGGTGGAGAGGAATGGAGAGGTGGAGAGGCATGGAGAGATGGAGAGGTGGAGAGGTGATAGGTGGAGAGGTGGAGAGGTGGATAGGTGGAGAGGTGGAGAGGTGGAGAGGTGGAGAGGTGGAGAGGTGGAGAGGTGGAGAGGTGGATAGGTGGAGAGATGGAGAGGTGGAGAGATGGAGAGGTGGAGAGGAGGAGAGGTGGATAGGTGGAGAGGTGGAGAGGTGGAGGGGTGGAGAGGTGGATAGGTGGATAGGTGGAGAGGTGGATAGGTAGAGAGGTGGAGGGTGGAGAGGTGGAGAGGTGGATAGGTGGAGAGGTGGAGGGGTAAAGAGGTGGATAGGTGGAGAGGTGGAGAGGTGGAGAGGTGGATTGGTGGAGAGGTGGATAGGTGGAGAGGTGGAGAGGTGGATAGGTAGATAGGTGGAGAGGTGGAGGGGTAAAGAGATGGATAGGTGGAGAGGTGGAGAGGTGGATAGGTGGAGAGGTGGAGAGGTGGATTGGTGGAGAGGTGGAGAGGTGGATAGGTGGAGAGGTGGAGAGGTGGATAGGTAGATAGGTGGAGAGGTGGAGGGGTAAAGAGATGGATAGGTGGAGAGGTGGAGGGGTGGAGAGGTGGATAGGTGGAGAGGTGGAGAGGAGGAGAGGTGGATAGGTAGATAGGTGGAGAGGTGGAGGGGTAAAGAGGTGGATAGGTGGAGAGGTGGAGAGGTGGATTGGTGGAGAGGTGGAGAGGTGGATAGGTAGATAGGTGGAGAGGTGGAGGGGTAAAGAGATGGATAGGTGGAGAGGTGGAGGGGTGGAGAGGTGGAGAGGTGGATAGGTGGAGAGGTGGAGAGGAGGAGAGGTGGATAGGTAGAGAGGTGGAGGGTGGAGAGGTGGAGAGGTGGATAGGTGAAGAGGTGGAGAGGAGGAGAGGTGGATAGGTAGATAGGTGGAGAGGTGGAGGGGTAAAGAGATGGATAGGTGGAGAGGTGGAGAGGTGGAGGGGTGGAGAGGTGGAGAGGTGGAGAGGTGGATTGGTGGAGAGGTGGAGAGGTGGATAGGTGGAGATGTAAAGAGGTGGATAGGTGGAGAGGTGGAGAGGTGGAGGGGTGGGGAGGTGGATAGGTGGATAGGTGGAGAGGTGGAGAGGTGGAAAGGTGGAGAGGTGGAGAGGTGAAGAGGTAGATAGGTGGAGAGGTGGATAGGTGGAGAGGTGGAGGGGTAAAGAGGTGGATAGGTGGATAGGTGGAGAGGTGGAGAGGTGGAGAGGTGGAGAGGTGGAGAGGTGGATAGGTGGAGAGGTGGAGAGATGGAGAGGTGGAGAGGAGGAGAGGTGGAGAGGTGGAGAGGTGGAGAGGTGGAGAGGTGGAGAGGTGGATAGGTGGAGAGGTGGAGAGGTGGAGAGGTGGAGAGGTGGATAGGTGGAGAGGTGGAGAGGTGGAGAGGCATGGAGAGATGGAGAGGTGGAGAGGTGGAGAGGTGGAGAGGTGGAGAGGTGGATAGGTGGAGAGGTGGAGAGGTGGAGAGGCATGGAGAGATGGAGAGGAGGAGAGGTGGAGAGGTGGAGAGGTGGAGAGGTAGAGAGGTGGAGAGGTGGAGGGGTAAAGAGGGGGATAGGTGGAGAGGTGGAGGGGTGGAGAGGTGGAGAGGTGGAGAGGTGGAGAGGTGGAGAGGTGGAGAGGTGAAGAGGTGGATTGGTGGAGAGGTGGAGGGGTTGGAGAGGTGGAGAGGTGGAGAGGAATGGAGAGGTGGAGAGGCATGGAGAGATGGAGAGGTGGAGAGGTGATAGGTGGAGAGGTGGAGAGGTAGAGAGGTGGATAGGTGGAGGGTTAAAGAGGTGGATAGGTGGAGAGGTGGAGGGGTGGATAGGTGGAGAGGTGGAGAGGTGGAGAGGTGATGAGGTGGATTGGTGGAGAGGTGGAGGGGTTGGAGAGGTGGAGAGGTGGAGAGGAATGGAGAGGTGGAGAGGCATGGAGAGATGGAGAGGTGGAGAGGTGATAGGTGGAGAGGTGTAGAGGTGGAGAGGTGGAGAGGTGGATAGGTGGAGAGGTGGAGAGGTGGAGAGGTGGATAGGTGGAGAGATGGAGAGGTGGATAGGTGGAGAGGTGGAGAGGTGGAGAGATGGAGAGGTGGAGAGGAGGAGAGGTGGATAGGTGGAGAGGTGGAGAGGTGGAGAGGTGGAGAGGTGGAGAGGTGGAGAGGTGGAGAGGTGGAGAGGTGGAGAGGCATGGAGAGATGGAGAGGTGGAGAGGTGGATAGGTGGAGAGGTGGAGAGGTGGAGAGGTGGATAGGTGGAGAGGTGGAGAGGTGGATAGGTGGAGAGGTGGAGAGGTGGAGAGGTTGAGAGGAGGAGAGGTGGATAGGTGGAGAGGTGGAGGGGTAAAGAGGTGGATAGGTGGAGAGGTGGAGGGTTGGAGAGGTGGAGAGGTGGAGAGGTGGATAGGTGGAGGGGTGGAGAGGTGAAGAGGTGGATTGGTGGAGGGGTTGGAGAGGTGGAGAGGCATGGAGAGATGGAGAGGTGGAGAGGTGGAGAGGTGGATAGGTGGAGAGGTGGAGAGGTGGAGAGGTGGATAGGTGGAGAGGTGGAGAGGTGGATTGGTGGAGAGGTGGAGAGGTGGATAGGTGGAGAGGTGGAGAGGTGGAGAGGTGGATAGGTAGATAGGTGGAGAGGTGGAGGGGTAAAGAGATGGATAGGTGGAGAGGTGGAGGGTTGGAGAGGTGGAGAGGTGGATAGGTGGAGAGGTGGAGAGGTGGATAGGTGGAGAGGTGGAGAGGTGGATAGGTGGAGAGATGGAGAGGAGGAGAGGTGGAGAGGTGGAGAGGTGGAGAGGTAGAGAGGTGGAGGGGTGGAGAGGTGGAGAGGTGGAGAGGTGAAGAGGTGGATTGGTGGAGAGGTGGAGGGGTTGGAGAGGTGGAGAGGTGGAGAGGAATGGAGAGGTGGAGAGGCATGGAGAGATGGAGAGGAGGAGAGGTGGATAGGTGGAGAGGTGGAGAGGTAGAGAGGTGGAGAGGTGGAGGGGTAAAGAGGTGGATAGGTGGAGAGGTGGAGGGGTGGATAGGTGGAGAGGTGGAGAGGTGGAGAGGTGGAGAGGTGAAGAGGTGGATTGGTGGAGAGGTGGAGGGGTTGGAGAGGTGGAGAGGTGGAGAGGAATGGAGAGGTGGAGAGGCATGGAGAGATGGAGAGGTGGAGAGGTGATAGGTGGAGAGGTGGAGAGGTAGAGAGGTGGATAGGTGGAGGGGTAAAGAGGGGGATAGGTGGAGAGGTGGAGGGGTGGATAGGTGGAGAGGTGGAGAGGTGGAGAGGTGGAGAGGTGAAGAGGTGGATTGGTGGAGAGGTGGAGGGGTTGGAGAGGTGGAGAGGTGGAGAGGAATGGATAGGTGGAGAGGCATGGAGAGATGGAGAGGTGGAGAGGTGATAGGTGGAGGGGTGGATAGGTGGAGAGGTGGAGAGGTGGAGAGGTAGAGAGGTGGATAGGTGGAGGGGTAAAGAGGTGGATAGGTGGAGAGGTGGAGGGGTGGATAGGTGGAGAGGTGGAGAGGTGGAGAGGTGGAAAGGTGAAGAGGTGGATTGGTGGAGAGGTGGAGGGGTTGGAGAGGTGGAGAGGTGGAGAGGAATGGAGAGGTGGAGAGGCATGGAGAGATGGAGAGGTGGAGAGGTGATAGGTGGAGAGGTGGAGAGGTGGATAGGTGGAGAGGTGGAGAGGTGGAGAGGTGGAGAGGTGGAGAGGTGGAGAGGTGGAGAGGTGGATAGGTGGAGAGATGGAGAGGTGGAGAGATGGAGAGGTGGAGAGGAGGAGAGGTGGATAGGTGGAGAGGTGGAGAGGTGGAGAGGTGGAGAGGTGGATAGGTGGAGAGGTGGAGAGGTGGAGAGGTGGAGAGGTGGAGAGGTGGAGAGGTGGAGAGATGGAGAGGTGGAGAGGAGGAGAGGTGGATAGGTGGAGAGGTGGAGAGGTGGAGAGGTGGAGAGGTAGATAGGTGGAGAGGTGGAGAGGTGGAGAGGTGGAGAGGTGGAGAGGTGGATAGGTGGAGAGGTGGATAGGTGGATAGGTGGAGAGGTGGAGAGGTAGAGAGGTGGAGAGGTGGAGGGGTAAAGAGGTGGATAGGTGGAGAGGTGGAGGGGTGGATAGGTGGAGAGGTGGAGAGGTGGAGAGGTGGAGAGGTGGAGAGGTGGAGAGGTGGAGAGGTGGATTGGTGGAGAGGTGGAGGGGTTGGAGAGGTGGAGAGGTGGAGAGGAATGGAGAGGTGGAGAGGCATGGAGAGATGGAGAGGTGGAGAGGTGATAGGTGGAGAGGTGGAGAGGTAGAGAGGTGGATAGGTGGAGGGGTAAAGAGGTGGATAGGTGGAGAGGTGGAGGGGTGGATAGGTGGAGAGGTGGAGAGGTGGAGAGGTGAAGAGGTGGATTGGTGGAGAGGTGGAGGGGTTGGAGAGGTGGAGAGGTGGAGAGGAATGGAGAGGTGGAGAGGCATGGAGAGATGGAGAGGTGGAGAGGTGATAGGTGGAGAGGTGGAGAGGTGGAGAGGTGGATAGGTGGAGAGGTGGAGAGGTGGAGAGGTGGATAGGTGGAGAGGTGGAGAGGTGGAGAGATGGAGAGGTGGAGAGGAGGAGAGGTGGATAGGTGGAGAGGTGGAGAGGTGGAGAGGTGGAGAGGTGGATAGGTGGAGAGGTGGAGAGGTGGAGAGGTGGAGAGGTGGAGAGGTGGAGAGGCATGGAGAGATGGAGAGGTGGAGAGGTGGATAGGTGGAGAGGTGGAGAGGTGGAGAGGTGGATAGGTGGAGAGGTGGAGAGGTGGATAGGTGGAGAGGTGGAGAGGTGGAGAGGTTGAGAGGAGGAGAGGTGGAGAGGTGGAGAGGTGGAGGGGTAAAGAGGTGGATAGGTGGAGAGGTGGAGGGTTGGAGAGGTGGAGAGGTGGAGAGGTGGAGAGGTGGAGGGGTGGAGAGGTGAAGAGGTGGATTGGTGGAGGGGTTGGAGAGGTGGAGAGGCATGGAGAGATGGAGAGGTGGAGAGGTGGAGAGGTGGATAGGTGGAGAGGTGGAGAGGTGGAGAGGTGGATAGGTGGAGAGGTGGAGAGGTGGATTGGTGGAGAGGTGGAGAGGTGGAGAGGTGGATAGGTAGATAGGTGGAGAGGTGGAGGGGTAAAGAGATGGATAGGTGGAGAGGTGGAGGGTTGGAGATGTGGAGAGGTGGATAGGTGGATAGGTGGAGAGGTGGAGAGGTGGATAGGTGGAGAGGTGGAGAGGTGGATAGGTGGAGAGATGGAGAGGAGGAGAGGTGGATAGGTGGAGAGGTGGAGAGGTAGAGAGGAGGAGAGGTGGATAGGTGGAGAGGTGGAGGGGTAAAGAGGTGGATAGGTGGAGAGGTGGAGAGGTGGATAGGTGGAGAGATGGAGAGGAGGAGAGGTGGATAGGTGGAGAGGTGGAGAGGTAGAGAGGAGGAGAGGTGGATAGGTGGAGAGGTGGAGGGGTAAAGAGGTGGATAGGTGGAGAGGTGGAGGGTTGGAGAGGTGGAGAGGTGTAGAGGTGGAGGGGTGGAGAGGTGAAGAGGTGGATTGGTGGAGAGGTGGAGGGGTTGGAGAGGTGGAGAGGCATGGAGAGATGGAGAGGTGGAGAGGTGGATAGGTGGAGAGGTGGAGAGGTGGATAGGTGGAGAGGTGGATAGGTGGATAGTTGGATAGGTGGAGAGGTGGAGAGGTGGAGAGGTGGATAGGTGGATAGGTGGATAGGTGGAGAGGTGGAGAGGTGGATAGGTGGAGAGGTGGATAGGTGGAGAGGTGGAGGGGTGGAGGGATGGAGAGATAGAGAGGTGGAGAGGTGGAGAGATAGAGAGATGTATAGGAATAACGGACAAACTGTTAAAACTATGCTGCATATATACAGATATATATATAAATAAGATATAAAATTAACGAAAAAAAACTGAACAACAAGTCAGTTATTTAATGCCAAACGGTTTGGAAAACTGAGAGACCATAGGCGTACGAGGCGGGGGGGCAGGGGGGCAGACTGCCCCCCCCCCCCAAATTTCCAGAGGACAAGAAATTCGGGCAAAAGTCCTGAAAAATTCGGGCAGCCTAAGAGGAGAAAAAATTGTTCTCCTCTTAGGCTGCCCGAATTTTTCAGGACTTTTGCCCGAATTTCTTGTCCTCTGGAAATATATATATAAATATATATATATAAATATGCAGTAGCTTGCCCGAATCTTTTTCAAATTTTTGCCCGACAGTTCCATGATTTTCTTTATTTAGCATCATGATGCCCGAATATTTCCGTGTAACACCACCGTAAGCGCAGTTCATCTGGGCAACCACGCTTTTTGCACGATCAATTTTGTTTCTAACTAGTCAATTGTATACCTGGACCAAGGGCGGCGGAACCGGGGGGCACAGGGGGCACGTGCCCCCCCCCCACCCCACTTTTCCTCAGGTTAAAATGTGCCTGTTTTCTACATAAAAATTGAGGTGCCTCAAGTTAGCAAGAGGCCAGGGAACCAGAATGAACACTCGGGAAGGGCCGTTTCCGGCCATCTGAGGGGTTTGTAAAACCAACAATTTTCTAGTACGCTCCGCGCCAACCGATGGTGGCGCTCCGCTCAGAGAGTCGTGCATACAACTTTGCAAATCCTGGCTAAGCCCGTGACTTTTAATGAATTTTTTCTGTGGGTCAAACTCAAAGCTTTTTCGAATGGAAAAAAATTGTTAAGATATTAACAAGAAAAAAACTATAATTCGGAAGATTCTTACATTAGCATCTAGCATGATTTCTCTTTTTTTTTCATTTTTTCATTTTGTCTCAAAAGAAAACTTTTTCCTTGTTTCCCAATTTGCGCATTGGATATTGCAGTGCTAGTATGCATATTTTCCTTTAGGGGGGTGGGGGGCGTTGATGGAGTGATTTGTATACACAAATAAGATAATACAATAAGAGTTATAAAGGGTACTTATAAGGCTGCATCAGTCTAATCGAATTTCTGCAAAGTGCCCTTTGATGTCGGTGCCCCCCCCCCCAGATTAAAGTGCTTCCGCCGCCCTTGACCTGGACATCCCCAACATGAGTGTATATAAGAAACATTTTCTTTTTCATGGATGGTGGTGGGGGGGGAGGAGTGCCTACAAGCCTAGAAGTACAGGTTTATCATATTCTTTGTTATATTTTTTTTATACTTTTTTTGTGAGACAAATTGCAGTCTCACCCGACACAGCGACATTATCCCGCCTACGTGTCGTTGAACAATGTATGTTTTTCTGGAGGTAGCTCATTACTGTGTTAAAATAATAAATAAGGTAACTAAATAGGAGCTTAAAAAATATACTGTCCCATATTTCCCCTTAAAAGTGATGTTACCATTTTTTCTTCTTCTAAATATACCAAATTTTTGGGGAAGTGTAAATTTCTAAAACGTGAGATTATAAAATAAAGAATGTTTAGATGCAACTTGCAAGGCCTCAGAAGTGCCGTTTCCGGCAATCTGAGAGGCATTGTTTACCAAAAATTTTCTTGTACGCTACGCGCCAACCGATGGTGGCGCTCCGCTTAGATAGTGTCACGGGAACTTTCGGGCACAAAAAGTTCTGCCCCCCCAAACTGAAATGGTCCCGTACGCCTATGTGAGAGACCTTTACGACTTGATTTTCTAACAGCCACTGACACGGTTTAGCATATTTACAGTTCTTCGATAGGCCTATAGGACACCTTTAATAAGCTTTAAAAATAATTACTACCTAACAACTTACCAGAAAATAATCCCGAAAACTGCATCGAAAGTCCAATATTGACTAACTCCAAGGTAACAACCGTTTGGTAATGGTCCACACAAACTGTTACAGGAATCATAGAAAAGATGGCGGAACTGTTAAGGCCTTGGCTTAAACCACTTATGAAAACAAGTGTTGCCATAACCAAGAAATCGCTAGCGAAAACAATGCTCAATAGAGACACTCCTGTAACAAGGAACGGATAGAAACTTGAAATCATTGCATTTACTTTATAAAATTTGAATAGTAGCAACGTAATTACTCTACCGATGCAACCTCCTATGCCTCCGAATGTAGATAAAAGGACCGCCTCGTCGCGAGGTAGTCCTGCCGATGTCCCGAGGGAGAACAGAAACAGGGCCCACGAAAGGAATATATAGAATCCGACTGTTTCGAATAAGAGCAAAATGGTCAGGTTTTTATGACGAAATAATGTGACAAACTCCACATAACAATCCCAAAGCCATGTCCTTTTGCCGCCGTCACCTTCAGGATGGGATAAAGCATGATCACTTATCTGGATATCTTCAATATCATCCTGTCCTACAGTAACGTCACGATTATGGTCACATTGTTTTGGTTCCGGCGGGTCTCTTATTGCGACTCCAGTTAGAATAACATTCCAAACGAAAGCGCCGAACAAAATCAATGCGTTAGAAAGACCATACTGATCGACAAGATACTGCAAAAGCAAAGGGATTGTCGCTACACCGAGATAATCGAATAAAGTTATGAAAGAAATCACTTTTGGGAGGACCTCGTTGTCAAAAGAAGAACTCAAGACAAGGTAGCTAGAAAGAGTAGCAAAGCCTAATCCAATACCTAGAGTAATGAATAGATTTAAAACAAATATATTAGCGTTATCAATATGTTTAATATTACGTACAAAGTACAAGAATATAAAAACTACAAGATCGAGGGATTCATTGCTTCCTAAAACTGAATTTACGTGTTGGATAGGAAGTTTATAGCAAAACAATAGTCTCGCCCTTTGAGATAAAAGTCAAAACTTCGACATAGAAAGGGAGAAACTCGGAAATAGCAACATTATAATTTGATTCCCACTGCAGTCATTTCTGGGCCATCGGCAACGAGTAAAACAGATCTTACCACCAACTTCTACATCGAAAATTACTAACCCCCTAAACGCCAGTTAGCTTGCAGGTATATTTATGACGTCACAAGTATGTAAGTACCATTGTCTACAGCCTTGTGGTGTAGCGTAAATGATTTCGTATACCAGTGTATGGTGGCATACTCGTATTAGAGATCAATCCGCCCGGATGTTCTCCTTAAGGAAAAGTGCCAGAATGCAGTTATAGGAGAACATCTTTTTTGATATGTTATCAATCAGGATCTGTTATTTTTTTTTGGCTTGCATGTTGAAGAGCATGTTCAATGGAAGTACATGTGGTGAAAAATTGGGTCAATTGAGGCAATTTTAGAACCCTCCCAAGAGCAGCGTACGAAAATTGTCTACTACTGAGTGAAGAGGTTTGTTTACAAGTGACAAAAACTTCAGGCTCGGATATCAAAAAAAATCTGCACGTTCATGATACGCCTAAATTGATGGTGACATGATCGGCCAACTTGTCAGCTATCTAGTGATGGGTAGCGTGAAGCTAGTGAGAACTTCTATCTAGAATTAGAGACCACATTACTTTTGTGATTTAGTGTGTAAGTCAATGGGGCTTATCATGGGCGTATGCTACCTTAAACTCACCAGAGATCGCAAACCCGAAGAAGACCTGCCAGACATGATTCATATAAAACCCACAGAAAATGTATCCGACACCACTAAGGATGCCTCCCAGTATACACATAGGTCTGCTTCCAACTTTGTGTAAAAGAAACAAGGAAAACGGAGCTACGGAATGAACAAAATGAAAGGTTATAACACGTACGACAATAAAAAATATAATAAATAAATAAATAAAAAAACAAGCAAACAAACATCATTTTAAAGAAATTTGTCTGGTGGAAGATTTGAAACATTGTTCTCATATTCTGAATTTTCTCTTTCTAAACTATGTGTAAAATGTCCCCGTTCGAAGTTTTCTTCTTGTGGAAATCTGGCTTTTTCAAAAGCACCGTTTGTTCGAACGCATCAATTTGGTGAATGACGTATTGCGGGCAAATAGGCAAAACGAGCGACTTGAAGTAAGCACTCCTATTTCCGCAACAAATACACTCTCGCATATTCACGCACAGTTAATTGCCTAATATAGATATCACGTACACATCGCGAACGTGAGTATACAGTATACCATGCCCAGTTGGTATACGTACACAGCGTTGCACTTAATACACTCTCACACTCAAACCCACCGTTCTTCGAAATCGCTGAAATAAAATTTACGGATCAAGTTTACAGTAAAAAGAAGCTTCTTAAAAATCACGTGAAAAGTATCTGGAACATTGAAAGGTGAAACATGGCGGAATCGTTGTCAGAAGCAGAATGTAGTACTGGACGTGGGCGTCAATCCTGGGGGACAGGGGGACATGTCCCCATGTCCCCCACATTTTGAATCGGAGGGACACAATATCAAATGTTCCCCTACTTGTGTATATTTTAATCCACTTACATATGGGCCTTCTGGGTCATAATTTGTTACAACTCTTATATTCCTCCCTATGTAAAATTCTTAAAGATCGCGAGTTCAGTTAGTCGACAGGAATTTTGTGATTTCTGTACATGAATGATGGATTTGTACCACATGCGCTGTCCAAATGGCTCATTTGGCTATGCTACAAGCACGCGATACGTGTTCCATCTAACACACATAATATGCATACACAATGTCTGAGTGAAAGGCCACCAACAAGTTCGTAATGTATGCTCTTGTATAGCTGTATAGTAGTGACAGAAAAAACGGGAAGTTTGAAACTTTGTAATTTTTATTTTAAGGCTTTTTTGGGTGGTAAAACTTAGACAGGGGCGGGATTTGAGTTGTGATAGTGGGGGGGGGGGGACCTGCCAGCAAGACTATCTAAGCGGAGCGCCACCATTGGTTGGCGCGGAGCGTACAAGAAATTTTTTGGCTTTACAAACCCTCCAGATGGCCGGAAACGGCACTTCCCGAGTGCTCTAAGCTGCATGTGCCCATCCTTGAAATATGGATCTCATGTCTGCAATTGTATCTAGATAGTTAATTATCGTTTAAAAATTTGAAGAGGATTGATAGTAGAACATATGGTCAGATGGTGATGTACAACTTTTGTTATACGTCACTATCTAAGAGGAGCGCCATCATCGGTTGGCAAGGAGCGTCGAAATTTTCGATGAAAGGTACCCTTAGATTGGTAAAATTAGCACTCATATAATAGACTTTAAATTGCATCTAAACAATTAATGAACGTGTGTAAATTTAGGGAGGACGGATAGAAGAACTTATATGGTGATGTAAAACTAATGCTATCAATATTTAGGCGGTGCACCACCATCAGTTGTTGCGGCGCGTCGAAATTTAGACCCCACTTTTTCATGGGGGATAAGCCCCTCAAGTCCACCGGTTCCGTCGCCACTGAAGTCGAGGCGGGGTGAATTTTTGGATTTTACAATGCGACTAGGTGCAACATGGAGCAATATTTACGGGTCATTTCATAGTACTGGCTGAGACTTTGAAAATGAAATTATTACCTGGCAGTACCAGCATTATGTTTGAACTATTGCAAGATTATCAGGCAACATAGAAATGCATAATAAATACTTGAATGTTACTTACGACTTACTAAGGGCTAGATGACGTCCGCTGACACTTTCATGTGTGGCGAATCGAACTGAATGACACGGGGTGTGGGGGGGGGGGGTGTCATGTGTCAGTGTATTGAATTTAATTATTGATATACCCAATATGCAAATCTGGCTTTCGTAAATCGTTTTTCTGTATTTAGTTATTCAACGCATTCAGTAGAGCAGCAACGTTGAAAATCAATTCCTGAAGCTAGCACTGTAGCACATGCCGCGGATTCATCACATGCAGAATTGAATCGCTAGTGTGTTAGCTCCAGGATTCGTAACCTGTGCTGCGAACCATTTGCTAGCTCCAATTATTCTGCATGCTACATGTTACGATGTTCAACACAAATTCGACTTAGATTCGAAACAAATAGGCCTGTTTGATAGAGCTGTATGTGGGGGAATAATTTCGATTAGGGTTGTGCACATTTGTCTGCAAAAACGACACAAAGTGAACTAAGGTCTGCGAAAAAGTGGGGGGGGGAGGGGCAAATGCCCCCTCTTGCCCCCCGTAATTCCGCCCATGAACTTAGACGTAGTATGTGCAGTGAGTCTGTTGGCGAACGGGGTGCCAAGGTGATGGCCCAAATAAGGTGAACTTAAGGATCACCCGGCCCCGATCATCTGGATAATTAGGCCTGAACTAAGTCACGGGGGCAACCAGTGCAAACGCTTATTTTCCAAAGCGTGATAAAAACATCAAAGCCACGAAATACTGGACATGAATTTAGAGGGGAAATCATGGTCAAATGTAGAATCCCTATATGGAACGGAAAACACGGATTTTGTTCTCAAACTCAAATGATATCTGCTTTTACAAAGCAAAAGTTTGTCGGACGATGTTTGTCTTATCTGAGTACTGTAAGATCTCAGAATGTTTGCAGCTGGTTATCAGTCAATCAAATCATCCGAAAATTTGTTTAATACTGCATATTTCTCTTATCCAGATCCACAATATATGGCGTTCATTGGTCTATACTATGCATGATGACATTGCACGACATATTAAATTGTGTAAAAAACGGTTTTCTCGAGAAATACTGTCTCTTAAGAATTGGCTGCTTCTCTTAGCAATGAACGACATTGTTTTAATTAAAGCGTGTTAGGCTGGGTAGAGGCATTTGGGGATTGCATGACACGTGATCGTGGATAGTTTGCCACTGATTTTTAAACAATTATTGATCTCACTAGGGTGATTAGTAGTATTTTGTTATATCCCTTAGTTTATAAGTTATGCATGTGTTATGGGAAAATCATGGTAAAAATGCAGAATCCCTATAAGGAACGGAAAAACACGGATTTTGTATTTGTCGACGGTGCCCTATATTGCAAATTTATTTAAATATTTGTGTCCCCTGTTCACAGCGGCCGGATGCACGGAAGCGTTTTGCTTTGCGGAATAATGACAATATGTATCAGGTTGTTCCAAGTCGGTGGATAAGAACCCGAAAATAACATGAACCAGAAACACAGCAAGAAAGAAATTATAATCTTTCAAAGGTATTCCAATTCCACTTGTTTCAAAGAATGATTCCTACAATACTTGGAAATATAAAATCAGATTATTGTCATATTTCTGCATCGCTTGACACGTTAAAGAAGTAGAATTTTCCTTCTTTAAGTTGCTAATCAGAGCACCGATACCCACTTCGGTTGTCGGTGGCTCTGCAAATATCATTTAAAAGTCTAGAACACATATGCTTGGTTTCATTACAATTTCGGTTTCATGGAGTTATTAATTTCCATATTTTTTTTTGTGCTTTCTTTCAATATCCTTGGAACTAGACCAATATATGATGGAAAAAATCTTTCAACTCATCTAATAAATTTATGTCATTTTTTTGGAATGGCTCTCATCCGCTCACGTTATTGAAACCGTTTAACCGAGAACTATGCACCGGCTATATGGGCCGAAATGTTGGGAAAGTTGACCGTACTTACTAGCTTTGGGATTACATCCCAAAAAATAATCTTTTGCCAATTGCGTCTATTAATCTGCAAATATTACAGAAAATCATCACGAACTTCTAATTTCAAATGCGTATAGATGTGACCTGAGGGTCAGAAAGCAAGTTTGAGGGGATGGAAACTGCTATTTCCGAGCCCCAATGATCAGCTAATCAGAATCGGAGTATAGTTTTTTTGGGCCTACGGTACATAGGAAAATAATTCAGTTCATTTTATACACTTAGCTTAGGCTAAGCCTAACACAACAGGATAAACATCAGTTTTGGTGAACATTCTAATTTATACATTTGCTTGATATGTACTGCAAATATTTTTTCCTTTTAAATTCATTGTTTGTGTGTGTATAGACCTCTACCATACTAATTAGTCTATGAATGACAGCAATGGGATATAGTAATGTTCTACTTGACTTCAAAAATACATAAAAGTCATATAACAGCACAGTAGTGTATGATCAGAAGCAAATATTTATCTGTTGCATTCAAACATTTTCGAGCAGATGCGTCTCTGCGACACACGTTTCAAAATCCTAGTAAAACACTGGTTCTTGATTGGTTTACGTTCGATATCAGATTACGATATATTACGAATATTTAATTGCTAACGGTCTACTTTTAACCTCATTTAAGTTTAAGTGGCAGCACTGATAACGCTTATCAGACTAGTTGTAAAAGCTGGCGCCTGACTATTTTTTGTTCATTTAGGAGCCAATAGCTACCCCTCCCCCCTTCTGTAAGCAGTGGTGATTAATGTTGTTAACTGGGTGAGATCAACCAGATTGATTCTTAGTTTGTGGTTCTTTGAGCCCGACAATTTTTTGATCCATATCTCTTGGAAAACATTGCCCATGGCTTGTGTATAATGTATTCAATTGTCTACAAAATAATACATGAAAATATGCCAAATGAACGGAGAATATCTAATATTTCAATGATCAAGTGCATTTTGATCTCTGTTAGCAGATAGTATAAAGTACGAAAACTTTTTACAAATTTCACAATATGATTTGATCATATACAACACTTCTACCAGCCAGATCAGTTTCTTGAATCTGTGGCCCGAGAAATGTTTTAAGCCGCTACATTATTCAATATTCCCCCAGTATAAGACTATAAGGCCATATTAGATACATTCAACATACAGAAAGTATACATATATACAAACATACATACACGCATACATCCGCATATTCATCCACACATATACGCACACACCCGCACAAACACACGTTTATACATACATATACATATGATATATGCATGACTTATAAGGGCTCCCCTATGAAATCTGTTACAGAAAGATGCTACTGGTATTAAATTATGTTAATCACAATGTGTTATTCTCTATTCTACCTAACTAATCAGTTATCACCCGAGCTTGAAAAAAACCATATATATAACCAGATAATGCCATAATCACGAAAGATAGCTATCAATGGAGGCTTTCTATTGTTTACAGAATCATAATCGGGTTGCCGGGTATGAATGCGACAGTTTTATAAAGCTGGCATATACAATAAATATATATATATATATATATATATATTTATATATATATCTGTATATATATATACATATATATATATATATATATATCTGTATATATATCTGCGTATATGTGTGGATGAATATGCGGATGTATGCGTGTATGTGTGTTTGTATGTATGTATACTTTCTGTCCCCCTACCCGTGACTACGGATCGACGCCCCTGGTACCGGGAAGCTTAGGCTTCGTAGAATTGTTCTGTTGTTAGCTTCTCAGTAGCCTACATGCGAACATTCTTCGCACAGTAGCTGGACAGCGCAATGTAAACAACGAAGAGTCTGCTGTTCAAACTTATCTTGTGGTACACAAAGACCACATGCATTTATAACAAATTTCACGCAAAATTAAGGAAGAAATTTATCTGTATTCAAACGAGGTTTTTGTTGCGACTACTGCAGGAACTGTATGTAGCATGGGTTATGTCGCATTCTACATTTGCCCAAATGGCGTCACGCTCGCAATTGTTCAAACTATATTGAAATATCCATCCTAAACGATTAAAAATATCGTTTCACTGTCAAACGCATTATTAGCGTCATCATACTTTGAAAACATGTTTGTAAATTTGTTGATCATTTTTTTGAGCTTTCAAGGCCTATACCAGACAATTCTTTTTAGGTTTAACAAACTTGAACATAAGCTATAAGATACATACAGAGGTCTGTGGACACGAAGGTCAGGGGTTCGGTTCATTCCTTGACTTGACCTGAGTCCCGAAACGGACGAAAGCGCGGGTAAATCGGATCAAATAACCCTAAAAATGTCTCACCTTTCTTGAAATAACTGCAGGGCTGGTACACGATTTCATAGCGTATATATCAAAACAAAAAGCAGCAACCGCAGAAGCTCAACTATAAGCTTCTACAAGAAATTTGTTTTGATTGTCATTATTTCTGAACAGTTTGTCCATTTATTTATATATGTGCAAAACATATACATGGGAGAAGTAACAGTGTCATTTCCTGTCTTCACATTTCCTTTTGTCCCCTGAAATCCGGTGACTATTTCCCAAATGGACTGTCGTTTCTACCTCATTACTAAAGGGTGTATACGAATCCCCCTTGAAATCCCCCCCAACTAGTTCCCAACATTGTCTTATTCTCTTATTCCGGTATATTTCCTTCAAAGTAGAAACACTGCCACGAATTTATGATATACAATAGATCATTGTACTTATTACTAGGGATAAGCTATGCCCCCATTGAAAAATCCAAAAAAAAAACAAACATTATATGCACTTCGTAGTTCTCATTCATTCAAATTCATTCAATAGAAGGAAAACGTACAAAAAGGATTCCTCTGCTAAATCTGCTAAAATGATGTGGATATCAGGTTTGAATTGCGCTAACCCAAAATTGCTCACGAAAATTGAAACCCCCCACAGTAACAGACTGTCCTGTAACTTGTTTACAATCGACGTACGACAGAAACACGAATCGGCTCCAACAATATATTACGGAATGCCACATATTTCATATTTCAATTATATAAATTTAGACGTGCTTGTATGATTTAGGGAATGCTTATATTGTTTGGGGCATTTTTGATACATATGGCATTCCGTAATGTCGTATTCCACCCACACACAAACTGTTGAAATGTTAAAATTGCAAATCTGCCTATAGTATTAAATTTGACAGAGAATAACGTCGAACTCGATAAGAAAGTCTGAATAAAAAGTACATATATGAATTGCTCAAGTCTCCCATGATGTGTACAATAATAGACAACAATTATTTAGGCAACGATTGAGTTGTATTGTAATACTTAAGAACTCACTAAATTATCATGTCTATTTGTATAAAAGTCAATGAGTCAATAAAGAGATGCAAAAAAATAATAGTATCCCACGGGTGGCATTATTTCCCACAACGGCGGGAAAATGTTGCTACTCATACAAAAACGCATACTGGTAATGAATAATAACAAGTTGATAAACTAATATCATGATCGTTGCATATGGCCTAAATTTCATTATTAAGTGAAAGCTTTACAGAAGGCCTTTTTTTTAAGCCGTCACGTGACGACAAAATTATTTTCCTGAAGACATTTGGTTCGCCATCATTCAATAGTTATATCCACATAATAGTTTTATCCACAACATTTCAGCAGATTTGAACAAAGGCTGTATGAGGAGTAGCACTATGGTTTGCAGTAGCAAAAACATTGTATAAAATATAATCGCATACATGAATACTGAACTCACACAAACCACTGACGACATTTCAGCTAAATCGAAAGAAAACTGACGAAAAGGCAGTCATTCAAACACGGTGTCAAAAAAGTGGCAGAATTTCGACAGACTCGCACGATCGCTATTGCCCATCTGAAATGCTTTCAGCTGAACTAATAAACTTGTAAGAGAATTTCTTGAATGGCTAAAAGAGAAGACATAGAATTGAGTCTCAAATAATAGGAGTCCACGGTCACGGTGAATGAGGGACGTTTAGTTAACTGACAGTTGATTACTAAATGACTATAGCTAGTCTATACTTACATGTAACGTACGCTACGCCATTTTGCAATGCTATGGCCCAAGCAATAACTGAAGTTGAAGTGTCCAACTTTCTTACGATATCTTCAAGTATAACACCGTTGGCCTTGATGGTTCCGTTGAATAAGAACATACGGAAGATTACAGTAATGAGGAGGATTAATCTATCTGCAAACTTCGCCATCATGACTTAATGTGAGCCGAATTAGTCTAACGTCTTTTCGCGGAAACCCTACTTGATGGAATGATAGAACAACCAGCAAAATCTGCAAAAGCCTTTCAACGTTGAGGTACTTCAATATCATCTGTCAAATATTCTCAGCGTCAATGGAAGTTACGTGGTCAGGTGGTCACGCGGCAGTTGTCCCATTTCTATCTTCTCACGAATGAAGGAATATGTTGAAGAGGGGTCGTGGGGACGTGAGGTCGTTAAGGCGTACCTTCATGTAGGGTGGTGGTTCTGGTATAGTCTTCCCCCTCCCCGAAAAAATAATTCATGAACTTGAAACGGTCAGTTGTGAGGCATATTTAGACTGTCAGTTAGGTCTGTTATTAGCTGTAAAAGCAACTTGCTCATTAATATAAATAAAATGCGTGTGTGGGAGAGTGTGTGTGTATGTATAAGTGCGTGTATGGGTGTATGATTGTGTGTTTGGGTTTACGGGCATGCGTGTGTGCGTGTGTGTGTGCGTTTGTTTTTCTATCTGACCGAGGATTTGAACAAAAGAATTTCAGGTCCTCAGTTGCGATTTGTAAAGAATCACCACGTCCTCGGAAGATTTCTATTGTATGGGGTATTGTTAAGGTTAGGGTACGTGGATTTGAACAATGGAAAATACAATGGGGTCCTCGGTCTGAATGTAATACAAACATGTGTGTGTGTGCGTGTATGTATATATGTAAGGGCAGGTGTGTGTGTACGTGTGTGTTTGTTGTAGGTTACGTTATACTCGTATACTTCACAATGAATGATTATTATGTAACATGGCTATATCTAGACAGGTCGTATCTTCATTTCAGTGTTTATGGTGTGATAATCGTTTCCCGGCAGATAACGCCAGAATATACTTGTATCGACACCTACCACTTGATAGTCACCTTTAAGATTAGTAGCTGATACGCATTGTCCGTACCACCAGGCATTTTCTTCATCACGTCAAGTGTTCTCGTCGAAGGTCTTGAAGGTATGGGTCACCTGACTTGTCAGAGCAATACCAACCTCGTCAGGGAATCATTCTGTGAATTAAGCAAGAAAATCACTCTGAGTCATATTAAAGACACATGGAGGCTATACAGTAACCTTTAAGGTATGCTATATTTGCCCCAAATATGCCAGCGTTTTCAAATAAATCAATATTTTTTATTAACAGGCTGTTAGGAATTAACCTCACTTTTATAATTTATAATTTTATAATTTTAGGTTTACAGTCTTGTTCAGGGCCAAAGCCCTCGCACACGACTTTACAACTGAACCCTGGTCATTGGTAACTTGTCACACCTACACACCAAAGTGTGCACATTTCAATCAATCTCTCCTGGCAACACAGTGCACCACAACAACGTGTCCCTCGGGGGACTTCCAATAGGGTGCAGCCGAAAACCGGCGCAAACATCTATATTTACAAGTTACATCGCAATTCCCCATTTATACACCTGGGTGAAGAGAGGCAATGGAGATAAAGCGACTTGCCCAAGGACACAATGTAATGATCTGGCCAGGGCTCGAACCTCAGGGGCGTATCCAGGATTTTCCAATAGGGGGGGCGTCAGGCATGAATGATCGCCGTCATGGGGGATGGGTCTAAGGGGAGGGGTGGACAATTTTTGCTTTCGAAATAGGGCTGAAATTCAAAATGGTGCCATATGCATGGGCGGCGATCCGTACTTCCGAGTGGGGGGGGGGGGGGATATGACCTTGTTAACTATCTAAGCGTAGCGCCACCATGAGTTGGCGCGAAGCGTACAAGAACATTTTGTGATTAACAAACCCTCTAGATGGCCGGAAACGGCACTTCCCGAGGTTTCCAAGCGGCATATACCCAACTTTAAAATAGGGATGTCATCTCCGAAATATCTCATAATCAGGATCCAAAATACCTTTTTTTTAATTTCGGGTGTTATTTTGGGAAAATTGCCCCTGTCAATCCTGTTTCAGGCGCAACGTTAGAATGTTCGAGAGCTCTTTTATATTATTCGATGAAGAAAATGGCCTCATGCAGGCTATTATAGGCCTATACACATGCAATACACAATTACAGATAGTTACATTCCTAGGTACCGATTGCTAGGGCATCCAGGTTAAACGTGTATTAAGCATTACCCTGGTAACGAGATTCTCAGCTGTTCGAGGGAACATGTACGTGTGTAGGCCTACTATAGGGCCTATATGAATACTATGAGGGTGCATATATGTACTATATCAATACCGTGGGCGCAATAATACATTTTGTTGTTATAGGGCCAATGAAGCCTACAGTCAACTATTCTTGCTTTATAAAGACGCTTTATTTGAAAAGATCGCACTGCGTTTATGGTAGGCGAGAAATGAAGCTAAAAAAGAGCCGTACATTAACGATGATGCATAAATGTAGGCATGAAGATATTCTTATCCCTGGCATTTGGTGGGGGGATATGGTGTATTACATCCCCTCCACCCATTTTCATGGGGAATATATCCCCCTTCCCCCCCCCAGGATCGCCGCCCATGGCCATATGTGATCCATTTTTCGACCTTAATAATAAGCAACATTTCCAGTAAATATGGACACAAAATGCACAATTTAGTATGGCTGGCATGTCACTTAGTGTTTATAGTGATATTACAAACACAATTACCATCTATGTTTCTAAAACTATTATGCCGCCGGACTTCGCCAGAACCTTTTTCTGGCAAACAAAAAATAAAGCATACGGGAGGGGTGGGGGGGGGGGGTTGAGCGATCACCGACATCTCACTTAAAGGTCGTCATCAATTTTTTTATTTTTTTTGGCTAAACTTTTTTTTTTGGTGACGGCCAATAGGGGGGGGGCGTGCCTGTTGCGCCCCCCTGGATACGCCGCTGAACCTGTAATCCTTAGATCACAAGTCCACTGCCGTAACCACTTGACCACAACGCCCTCAGGAACAAACAGTAATCTAGTGTACTTATTTAGAATATCTGAGGAAAATTTAGAGAGTAAACATCTCCCTGCAGGAAAGTCATTTTTGAAAACGTCTAGTAATTATAGTATGCTGGAAAATATTAAAATAGCACGTTTGTTGTTATTAATGGGAGGCGCTATTACAGTTTAGCGAATTCGTAAACGTAAGCCTTGTTGAAATTCTTCTAAAAACCATTAATTGGTCAAACTCTGGTGTCAGATTTCCATTCTTCTCTTTGTGCATTATCTGTTTACCCAGTCATAAAGGTATTTTCTGGTCACTCTGTGATCACATCCTGATAGAGAAAATTTCATGAATTGCTGACAGGCAAAAGGTCTGGCCTGTTGGCCTATAGCTAGCTGTTGATCGTACCTATCTTTAATTGAGTTTGGGTTACAGAGAGGTGCACAAAGCCATTGTCTAAATAGCCGTTTTCCAAACGGGATTGAGCACCGGTCAAGGCGCTATAGTAAAGTTCCATCCTGCTCTCCTATTTTGCAAAATTTCAAGATTTGCGAGAGACATTCTAGAACCTGTGAATTTAAGTTGAAGATTACTGATGTGAGACTGGTTTGAATCAAGTATTAATCCTTTACAGTATGAATGATGTTTTCACTATCACTTGTAGGAAATCTATCATCATCATATTCTGTTATCCTGTTAGCTAGGCTACAATTTCTAATAGAGAAGATGTATTAGGCTACCTTATTTTCAAGCTCCCTTTTGTTCAAACTGTACCATAATGATGAGACAATCATATGAATTCTTACTGCAAAAACATAGTAACATGTTTTGTATCTAAGGGGCGGTACTCTTCAAAGCTACACATAGATAGCAGTTCCTGTTCCAGTTTTCATTCATTGAGACACCAGATGCAGGCACCAAGAGCTGACTGACAGGGCCAGTTCATACTCACTCTTTGGTGTCAAACCAAGAGAATCACCATGTGGAGAAATTATCATTACAAATGGTAGACTGTTTCATTATTTATTAAGCAAATCTCTTGATATTAAGGATTTAGAAGCCAAAGATGTTAAGTACCGAATGGAATAAAAGATGCAGATGACTGTAGAAAAAAACACTCATTGTTCCTTACAGTCATCGTGGTAGCATGAAGTTACAAGAACAACATCATCAGGGTTCTGCCCAGGGGGGATTGAGTGCCGGCAGGACTATCTAAGCGGAGCGCCACCATCGGTTCGCGCGAAGCGTACAAGAAAATTTTGGGTTTTGGAAACCCCCCAGATGGCCGGAAACGGCCCTTCCCGAGTATTCTGAGCCACAAGTAGACAGCTTTGAAATGAGATCTCATGTCTGGTATTTTTCATAATTAATGAAAAAAGTTAGGACAAATATCTGGAGCACCAGAGTACAGACCAGCCGGTGGTGCCTATTAAATATATCATTCAGGCTGAGATGATAATTTTAGATGGACAGTTATTTACGACAGTTATGATATACACACTGAGCGACTAACGCTGCTTCTCATATAGTGAATACAAAATCTGAGTGTAATTTCATGTACAAATAAACAGTAAACTAGTGAATAACTCCGATAAACTGCGCGATATCATGCAGTGAACCTTCGAACAGCGTTTATTACTGCATTGTTACTGTACGTTAGACCCTCCGGCTATGGAGCTGTTTTTTGGAGTTCCTATCGAAAATAAGTGCCGGTCGGAAAAGTCACTCAAGCAGATTGTGGCGGTCGGTAATTCAGCGTGCTGGTCGGGCCCGACCGGCGCCGACCGGCAGCGGCAGAACCCTGCATCATTAATATGAGTACAACAGCATGAGTACAAGTACTGTACAACAGCATGAGTACAAGTGCAGCAGCATTAATACGAATACAATAGCATGAGTAAGAGTAAAACAGCATGAGTACGAGTAAAACAACATGAGTAAGAATAAAACAGCATGAGTACCAGTACAACAACATGAGTACGAGTAAAACAGCATGAGTACGAGTACAACAACAGAAGTACGAGTACAACAGCATGGGTAGGAGTACAACAGTATGGGTAAGAGTACAACAGCATGGGTACAAGAGCAGCAGCATGACTTCGAGTACAGCAGCATGTGTACAAAAGCATTAATACGCGTACATCAGCAATTCCCCTTGGTATGAGTAACAAGGGCAGAAGTTCAAGTTTCTAAGCATGAGTGCACATTGTTACTCTTGCATTAGTATCTATACTATATTTCCAAAAATTCCCAGGGAATTCAGGGCTGCAAGTTTTCAACAACAGTTACAAATTTGCTAAAACATGACACAGGTATATAAAAGCAAAGTCTACAATCACTGAATAAAGATTCCATTTATATCGTACCCAATATGTGTTTAGACGGGGTCATGTGCAATGAAACAAACAGTTAGAAAGCCTAAGCTGTTAACATATAACACATATTTACACACATACAAATCAATTCTTAGGCAAACATACTTAAGGTTTCATGTTAGCAACGTAATACATGATTTTATTTAGGCATATTTCGTTGGAGAGGAATACCACAAAATAACATTTTTTTCCCTTTTAATTGGCTAACATCAAGAACACTGACCCTCTGAAACCGTCTTTTTGATAACGTTTGGCCAATTTTGGATGTTGTCATCTGCATCTTTCTTATCTCTCACTGAATCTTCGAAACAATATTTATCCGACAAGACCTCAGGTTTTTTGAGCGCTTGAGAATTCACTGCCAGGTACCAGTTTGCCTTTCAGCACAGAGAGAATATTATTTTGAATGATATGATGGGAATTCTGAGACAGTTTCCCTCTTTGTAGTAAAACCTTCAACACATGACAAGAAAACAGATAGTGACGGTAAAATGGGCACAAAAGTACTTGTCATGTAGAAAGAAATAGTATCACAAATCATATAAGAACTTTATAAATAGTACAAGCCATAACACTACGTCCCACCTCCCAAATTACTTATTACTATGAAAGTTATGTAATTAATGATTCACTAGCAATTTGACTGAAGCTGAAGTGAAACCATTTTACCCATATACACCAGATAAAACAGTTTAATGATGTACCTAAGATACCTCTGGGCAAAAAGTAAAGACTACATAATATAGCATAGAAAAGATACAAAGTTGTGCTTTTCATACTGTTCATGTTAAAGATAGCATTTCATCCCAGCAAATATACAGTTAAGATTAACAGTTAGGTATATTTACTTTTTCCTGTAGGTATCAGGAACGCATCTAAGAGAATAATGTTATATATTACACTATAAAGTTCCACTGGCCGCAGTCATGCAGTTTTTAAAAGGTCGCAATTTACCAGCAGACTGAACTTTTCCTCATCGTTTCCTAAGTGGTAGGAAGAACCAAGGAGTAGTGAATACATCATCAATCCAAAAATAAAGAAAAATATGTACCTGAGCTGGCGAATGATGTGAAATCAGTGTCCTAAATCTGGAGCTGTGTCTGTCATCTCTGAACTGACCAATCTAGATGAAATTAAAATAATAACATTTTGGAAGTAAAGACAATCTGTTATTATATTTCATATCACAGGATCATTCATGTTTCATTAATTGATCCCATTATTATTTTAAAGAAAAAAGACAATGAAATTAAAGCCAGTTGGAGCAATTTTGATCAGAATTTCTCTCCATATGCGTAACAAGGAATTTTATTTTAGGACTAATTTGTTGGCATGGAAAGTCAAACATATTTTTAAAATCTTGAGAAAACATGACCTTCTGAACGGTACACTTGCTAAGATAAAAATGTGTTAAATTGTTTTGTTTTTAAAATGTTGAATAATGCACAAAGGTTAGCTTCATTAGATGACCCTAGCCACAGGTCTGTGAAGGGGAGTCAACATTTTTTTTTTTAATTTACTGATCAATGTTGCTTGTGGAACATTACGCCAAGGGTAAACACAAAATAAATATTCCAATTAGAAGATTTGTTCTTACCTTCATGTAAATTAAGCCAAGCTCCTTCACTCCTACCTCACCATCCATTTTTAAAAGTTCGTAGAATTTTCCCATATACAAAAGAGAAATATGAAAAGCATATATCCTGCTCTTTATGACACCGATAAAGCCATCACCCTTAGAATACACCATTGTCTACTTCACCCCAGGTTCCCATATTTTTTACCTCTGCTGACCTCTGACAGTGCCTGAAGAAAATAGGGTTCATCAAACCAATATAAAGCACCCAGAGTATGAAGTACCATCAAAGTTTCTGTTCTTGGCATATTTTGTTCACAAACGTGGTATACCTAGAACTCTGCTTACCACAAATGAACTTGAACTCCGACGCCCCAAAAGTATGGATATCTAATCTAAATAGTATCCACAAACTAAATGATTTTCATTGGAGAGGCCTCTTTTCCCTGAAACACCTAACCTAGTTAAACAGTGAAAACACCGAATGGGCAGTCTACATATATAAAGTCATATCCATAACAACATTTTAACAACTAATCACATTTACTAATGTTACAATTACTTACTAAGGTTATGTGAAATTAGCTCGTCACAGCAATCTCCGATAACCTGATTGGTTCATTTAAATAGCATTCGCTTACTACGTTCCTTGTCGAATGTTATTTGATGTATCTAGAATCATTCAAGCTCTATCTATCTATCTATCTATCTATCTATCTATCTATCTATCTATCTATCTATCTATCTATCTATCTATCTATCTATCTATCTATCTATCTATCTATCTATCTATCTATCTATCTATCTATCTATCTATCTATCTATCTATCTATCTATCTATCTATCTATCTATCTATCTATCTATCTATCTATCTATCTATCTATCTATCTATCTATCTATCTATCTATCTATCTATCTATCTATCTATCTATCTATCTATCTATCTATCTATCTATCTATCTATCTATCTATCTATCTATCTATCTATCTATCTATCTATCTATCTATCTATCTATCTATCTATCTATCTATCTATCTATCTATCTATCTATCTATCTATCTATCTATCTATCTATCTATCTATCTATCTATCTATCTATCTATCTATCTATCTATCTATCTATCTATCTATCTATCTATCTATCTATCTATCTATCTATCTATCTATCTATCTATCTATCTATCTATCTATCTATCTATCTATCTATCTATCTATCTATCTATCTATCTATCTATCTATCTATCTATCTATCTATCTATCTATCTATCTATCTATCTATCTATCTATCTATCTATCTATCTATCTATCTATCTATCTATCTATCTATCTATCTATCTATCTATCTATCTATCTATCTATCTATCTATCTATCTATCTATCTATCTCTATCTATCTATCTATCTATCTATCTATCTATCTATCTATCTATCTATCTATCTATCTATCTATCTATCTATCTATCTATCTATCTATCTATCTATCTATCTATCTGTCTGTCTGTCTGTCTATCTCTCTGTCTGTCTATCTGTCTGTCTGTCTGTCTGTCTATCTGTCTGTCTGTCTGTCTCTCTGTCTATCTCTCTGTCTCTCTCTCTGTCTGTCTCTCTATCTGTCTGTCTGTCTGTCTATCTGTCTGTCTGTCTATCTCTCTGTCTGTCTGTCTGTCTGTCTGTCTATCTATCTATTAAAACAATGGATTTTAAATAAAAACAAACATCAATCCAAAATATATATACACAAAATATTACACAATGAAAAAATGTCTTGATAGAGCATTCTATATTAAATGATGTAATATATAGAACGGAGGATGACATGGCAGTCAAAATCTGTGCTCTATACATTAAAGACACGTGGATTAAACTATGCTTTAACTAGCAATAAACAGTCAGGTATATAAATCTGACACCACTTCCCCCCCCCCCCATAGACACTTGCATTGAACTATGCAATAACTACCAATACAAAATCAAGTATATAAAACTGATAACATTGCCCCCCTTAGACACTTGAATTAAACTATGCAATAACTAGCAATCCTAAGTCAAGTATATACATTCGACACCAATGTCCCCCGCCCCCTTGGACACCTGGATTAAATTATGCAATAACTAGCAATACTAAATAAAGTATATAAATGTGAAACCACTGCCCCCCACCTTTAGACACTTGGATTAAACTATGCGATAACTAGCAGTACACAATAAAGTATATAAAACTTACACCACTGCCCCCGAATAGACACTTGGATTAAACTATGCAATAACTAGTAATACACAATCAAGTATATAAATGTCATACCACTGCCCCCCCCCCCATATATATATATATATATATATATACATAACGTTGTAACCAGATATCTATTTTGAATAATATATCAAAAGGCAATGCAGAATATGCTCAAAGCCTATTTGTCATATTGGTCTGAATCAAACGCAAACTGGATGCAATCGTCTTATTTTATGTGGCAAATAATATATTTTGAAACTTTATATCCTTGATAATGGAATAATAAAGACGGGGGTCAGTCCAATGTGTTTCCTCTTTATTATTTGTAGAAAAGAGGATATCAAGAGAGCTTCTACTTGAGCAGACTGCTTAACATCATTCTAACAGCTCATTTGTGTGTCTCTCTCTATTCCAGACCCAGATCCCATTTGAAGGAAGTCTTGGCCCCCTCTATAGTGGAAGAGTTCCCCGGGCTAAAGGGGGATGTTGGTATTGGGTTCGTGAGTATTGTCATCCTCGCCCCAGTAGATCCCAGGGAGAAGGTTGCACTGACTAGCTAAATTGGTCTCTAGGGACAGTTGATATTTCTCACCAGAAAATCCACAAATAGCACAGATTGCAATTTGAGACGGAATTTATGACAATTCAGAAAAATCTAAAGAAGATTTGTTCACCCTCTACGTCTCTTCCCTGGTCCGATGAAAGAACTGAAATTGGTCTCATCTCGAAATTTTTGTTCCACAAACTGTTTTAATTGGAACCTATACTACATCGAGGCATCATCACTATGCCTAGGAGATTAACAATGGGATGCTGTATGTGTCAACATCAGTTTGAACCAATGTCTTTGCAATAGAAAATTCCAGTTTGTTACTTAGCATGAACCAGTATGGTATCAATTGTTTTCCTCAGGAAGCTTGGTACACTCCCAGTATTGGGAAACATGCTGCCACTGGGTTCCTTGAGGAACGACTCCGGAATGTGAGGAAGAGATCTCTGGACAGAGTTCCGAATCAATCAATCAATCAGAAAACATTTATATAGCGCCAAAATCAACAAAAGATGTTCAAAGGCGCTTGTCCGAAGGCACGAAGAGAAAAAGAAAAGAGAAACCGAAGGATTCTGCTGAGCCGCAGGATAAAATTTGCTTAGTCAGTTCATTTAATTGCAGCACAGAGCATTTTTTCTTCAAGATGAGGCATGTATTTTCAATGATGTGAAGCCAGCAAACGGAGGGGGTTGACCGGTTGAATCAATCTGAGGGCTGTGCTTTGGTATATGCCGAATTCAATGACTGAAATGACGTTCAAAATAGTTAGTGTAGCATCGCACGATGCTCCTCCGATGAGTGAGATTGCTACACAAGTTTGTTTTCGCACATAAAACTATTAGTAGAAAACATTCTGGCCAAAGTAAAATTGGAACTTGTTACACAAGGCACCAATTCAAACATAGTTTGCGTGAATGCATTTTTCCATGCACATAGAAAAAAGTTGGAAAAACAAAATCAATGGTTTAACGATTCTTCTCCAGAGGGAGCTAATTAGTCACATGTGTGTGGTATTTCTTGTGAACACCATTGAAGATGCAAGGTTCACTTGGTCACATACTTGGGTGGTAGGTCACCTATGGTGAGTAGATGGTCTTCATTGTTTCTAGTGCAGGTGTCATCAACATTCATGAGTGAGGGGTTAGAGCCCAAACTTGGAACATGAGAGACAAATATGGTGAAAGATGGGTTTGGTGGGTCATTCATATTGTCGTGCCTGTTTCTCTGCTACAGACGATCTTGACCCTGCTGCCATGGAAGCCATGTCACATTGGCTGCGCCACAACAAGGAGCCAGTGGCCCAAGTTAAGGATTACCACCGTAAGACGCAGGACGCTCGACTGCTTTGGATTCGGGACGATCAGGACAAAAAAAGTCTTCGTGAAGTATCTTAGACCCTTGGACTCTCCAGGTTTGGTATGTACATTCAAAGTATACGACATTTTGCACTCGGTGTTCCATTGTATGGAATTGAAATTGGGCCATGATCCCAGGCCTGGAGAAATCACTCAATAGTACCTATACTCGTATGCTCAGAGCTGTACTAAATATTAGCTGGAGAGATCACATTCCCAATGCCATTCTCCATGGGGAGCTTCCCAAGTAGGAGATAAAGTCGCTCGCTCGTAGAAGGATAACTCTAGCAGGACAATGTCACCCTGAACTTCCTGCTAATCAGCCCATACTCTGGGAGCCAACACATGGCAGAAGAAACAGAGGCAGACAAAAGGACACATTTGTCGACATCGTGAAGAGAGACACTGGACTAAGGGAACTAAGCGAGATTGCTGGCTGTATTAGGGACCAGGATGAATGGAGGTAAGTGAGTTTCCATGGGTAATTTTCATACTTATCTGCATGGTACCCGGTGGGGAGCGTATGCGCCACTGTAGCGGCTGTGAAGAATGGGTCATGCAAGTTGATCATCCTGAGAGCGCTAGTGGTTGGGAACAGAAGATGGACGCTATATAACACTAGTATCATCATTTTCAGCCAGCACACTTGATTGTGGCCTGTGCTGCTCTCTGGCACACGCCTATCAGCTTACTTATATCAATCATCTTGTTCTCTGTGGCTTGTATACAGAAGCTCAAGTTTTCCGTCCACATCCTCAAACATCAGCTGCGATTTTACAAGCCAGAGATACTGGTTTTGTCAACTGCCGGCAGTACTCAGGAATTGCACTGCTGCTTCTAGTAAAAGTGACGTATATGTCAATCTCTCCTCAGGTGAACATGGACTTCAACGCTCTCCATCCCAAGTGTGGGGACAACTTGATTCTGCTGTGGACCCCTGCCACCTCCAGGAAGTGCATGCAGTATGCTGGCAAGCAGAGAGATTGGTTCCGGCATCTGGGAATCAGTGAAGATTGTAGTGAACTGTCGGGTAAGGATTTTCATTTAGAAGTTTTCCAGTTTTGGGGGCATACACTCTGTGCAATGCTCAACAAACAGCTATTCCAGTCTAGTTGATGGGAACAGTACTAACATTGGACTCTGGATCAGCGGCTCGAGTTTGCCGACGATGCAGGTGTAATGTTTGTAAAGTGCCTTGAGCAGCTGTTGGCTGGATATGACCGCTATATAGGACTACATTATTATTATTATTATTATTATTATTATTATTATTATTATTATTATTATTATTATTATTATTATTATTATTATTATTATTATTATTATTATTATTATTATTATTATTATTATTATTATTATTATTATTATTATTATTATTATTATTATTATTATTATTATTATTATTATTATTATTATTATTATTATTATTATTATTATTATTATTATTATTATTATTATTATTATTATTATTATTATTATTATTATTATTATTATTATTATTATTATTATTATTATTATTATTATTATTATTATTATTATTATTATTATTATTATTATTATTATTATTATTATTATTATTATTATTATTATTATTATTATTATTATTATTATGCAGAGTATTGTAAGTTAGCATGATCGATGACTGTGACTGGTCCTTGGTTATATCACTCTCCCCCGTACATCAATGACTGATAAGGCAATTTGGATCACTTAGTGAATACTCCAAGAACAGATGTGAATAAACCAGTTCGGAGTTAGATCCTGCGCATGCGTCAGTGTCTTTCGGCACCGGCTTAAGTTACAGTATCGGTACCTTAATGTTTACTAGCTACAGTATTTCATAGAGAGACAACGACCTGTGAGAAGCTTTGCATTGTTCGATCCAAAATTGTGCTTCCTGTTGTATAACAGTTTATAAATGCTTTTACTTTACCATATCAAAGTCAGAAAACCAGGAAGAGTGCACCTCGTGTTATTACCGAAGGTCCTAATTAATTCCTTACCCACGGGGAATGGAGGATGCCGCCTTGAGTGTACCAGGCACTGCTCTACACGGTCGATGTTAATTTGCTGACACTTGGGTTAGGCCAATTTGGGGTTTTATCAAATATTCATTGTTTATTATTGTTGTTCTGTTCGTTTTCTGGAAGCTGGGTATTTCTGCTCAAGTCAGCCAGCCTCAACAAAGTTATCGCAACTGCTTTACTCTTCAATTCGGTCAAGATTGGGAATGCACTGTGCACTGCATTGAAGGAGAACATCGAGGAGGATTAATACACAAATAACCTTTGACATGATTGCGCGATATAGACCCAGGGTGTATCTCGGAACTCGATTATTCTGCTTCTGTCGTACTTGCACTTGAATGATGAATTTGTTCCACACCTGTTCCTCAGAAATGTCACTGTTGTTTGTACGGTAAATATGTCCCACTCATACTAATTCGAATGGGGGAATGGTACATGTACGGTAACAGAATATATGTATCTAACAGATGAATTTTCATGTTAGTAGCTGAGTGAAGAATTTGATATCTGCTGCATGTTCGCTTTTTTCTTTCTTTCAGACGATGAGGCATGCAACATTGCATTCCAGTGCCTCCCCTGCATTTTGCCCTTGGGGTCAAAGAAGGTGAATACCAAGAGCCAGCGATCCACTATTGAACATGCAGTCTCCTCATTTGTTGATGTGCAGTCGGTGAGTTAATGGTGATCATAGCTTCTTGAAAATGAGGGTCAATGAACAATACTACAGGATGGGTAGGCCAGAAGGTCGTTTCCTGCTAGCTCAGCAGAAAAAGCTTGTCTCCCATAACAGAATACTCTCCATGTCTAACTTACATATTACAAGATGAAATTTTGTGGTATTGTGTGGCACTGATATTTCAATGGAGTACATTCTTGGTCACGATGTGTTGTTGGTTTTCATAATTTTGAATCAGCTATGAAGATATATTCCCTGAGTCTGCATGGGATGATCTTTTGCTAGGGAACACCAAGATAGATGGTGAAATGGAGAGTGAGTTTCCCAGGACTTGGAAGTCTTCGGATTTACAAAGCAGGTCTGGTAAAGGACCATATTTGAGTTGAATGGGACCTGGGCAGATGGCTGCAGGCAGACTGTGAAACTGGAGATTCCTTCCCCTTGAACTTGGTTGGCTCAGGTTGTCACTGTAGAGGTGGTGGGGTAGAGCAGTGTATGTGTGCAATTGTTCGTTGAAGTGTGTAGTCACTGTAGTGAGAGGGGTTTGGCCCTGTTGAACGAAGTATGTAACAAAGGTCATTGTCTGAATTTACCGCCAGGATTTTTGTCCTCACACTTGGATCCTTCTGCACTTTTCATTTCAGGTCGGGATCAATAAACCCCAGTACCTGGAGAATCTCCTAGATGGGGAGGCTGTACCCCAGTTGTCAATGATGAAGGCTGTGGATTTTTGTTTTAAGCGTATTTATGTCCTTAACATCCACTATCCGTGGCAGTGTTTTACTACATGGCAGTTTTTACCGTGTGTTGTCTACAGCATTGGGGTTGCTGAGACGAAATTGTCCTCGAAGGCGCACTCTTTGGAGGCATATTTGAAGGTGAAGGAGACGATGGCATGAGTGCATGACTTCCCTCACCTTTTTGCCATCTGAGGGTTGTTTTTGTTTGCTTTTGAGGTGTTTATGCTATAGATTGCCCATTCCAGTTCAAAGTGCCAGCTACTGTACCATTGGCACTCTCGTTATTGGCCGACAAGGGTGCAATCTATTTTTCAGTTCATTCAACACTCAAATATCATTACCTGGGCGCTACGAAACCTATCGATCACACAAATGTCCTACACAAAGTTCGAAGTTGTATCAGATTTATTATGTTTTCTACATACTAAAATCTGACTGACGGTCTGGCACGTTCTGATTAGTTGAAGCGCTGTGTGAAGCATACTTTCCACTTGCCCATTTGAATTCAGCAAGGTGGGATTGCTTGTACAGTATGTAGGTTGATCCTTTAGTCAGCAGAGAATCACAAAATAACACAAGAACTAGTTGGCTAGTAGTAGTCCCAAATGTGGAAATATGACTGTGGCATGTTGACTGTTGATGGTTTATTCTATAAAACAACGTATACGTTGTTTTATGTCAAATTTCCACACTAATGTAGGTTCGGGGGGAGGGGAAGTAACTTTTATTATTTGTCGGGAGGGATCTATCTCATTCGTGAAATGGGAGACCATCAAAACTTTGGATCTCAGTAGCGGTGGACATTGGGCTGTTGGATGAAATGAAGATCCCTCCTGTGGTAATGAGCCAGTTCACAGTTACGAGTGTGCATGTCCAGGCTGAAAACGTGTTGTGGGTACAGACGAGACAATCGCACATAGCGCTTGTGTCTAAGTTTCCATCAAACTCCCGTAACTCCCCCAAAACAGGGCAGATTCATTTCATTTTCTAATTATTCCATTGTACTTTATGGGGGGTGCTATTTGCAGAGTTTCATGTTGCCAAGATTAGTTCTTATACATTACTGGCACTGTGCGTATCCGTGTTTGTACCTCTTTGACATCATATCATCACATTATTTTGTTATGATTATTTCAAACTGTAAAATGGCATATAGCTTTATGTACCACTGCGAAATAAAAATGCAGTTGGTTCGTCTAATTATCTCACCCGTCGCGGACTGGTTCATATCCATGACACTGCATTTACAAGCATGCGTGATGATTAATACTGTGGGCCTGCCTATTGCCTCATTTAGAGGCCATTTGATCGCATTCTCTCTACATCATGACCTCTTTTCCAAAAAATACATTGACTGTAGGGCATTTTATTGAAGATTGTACTGGTGCAATAATAGGATCGAGTTATGGTGGCGTGCTTTTATCAGTTCATATCAATAAATGTTTAAAGATTGAACTACTGTATATCTCTTGTTTACTTCTTTCCTAGTGCAGCTGTTCATACTTCTGTCTTCATTCTTCCCTGGAGGATAAATGAATCTAATCAGTAATGTGTGTGTGACTGACTGTCTTGTGAATCTTGTTAAGTGGGAGATGTCTTATTGTTCCCATACCTGGGTAATGGGCATTCCAAAATGAGTAGGTTATTAATCCCTATTATTATTAATGTGGATGCCACTAATAATACTCATTATAGTGGGCTTCGCTTGAAAGGGAATCTTGTAGATGTCTTTTCTTGGAGCTGAGAAAACGATGCTAGAGATAGAACTTAGTAACTGTGAGCATCATATGTTGTGCGGTTGTTCCCCAGCAGTCTTGGGAGAGTTAATCAAACTCATAGCTTGGTGATCAAAAGCCTGGAGCCGTGCAGTCCAAGCTGGTCTGACCCGTCTGGAGCCATGCTGCTGACCCAAGTTATGAGTCAGTGTGACCCAAGTCGATTAGTGATATTTGACCACAATATTTGGGTTGAATTTTTGACCCAATGGTGGGGTCACTCAACTTGACCCAATTTTTTGGGTCATCTTGACCCAAATGTGTAAGGTTCCCTCCTGACATTTTTTTGGGGTCAAATAATACCACAATTTGGGTCACCTGTCACCTGTGTGGAGTTTTTAGAGTGTACCTAACCGTATGCACAACGACGTCGACAACGTTCGTGCTCATCCTTCCTTTGATTCGTCCTAAGTTGTTACACGAACAGCATGTTATGAAGCTAAGCTAGCAAGCGTAAGTGATACGCACTTCCTCTAAATAATTATTACACTGCTAATATACTGCGATACGATATTTTGTTTTTAGGCCACTGCACATATGGCTGTCTTACAAAATATGAAAGTTTATATTGTCCATCAGTTAAGTTCGTCAAATGTATTAAGGTCAAGACATTAGACAATAAACAAGAATCATCCTACTAAACAAATTTTAATAGAGCACTAGGCCTATGTTTGTCTTTCTTATATTATGTAAAAGAACATGTAAAAGAATTCAAACAGGAAACAAAATCTTCTGATAATATGATATCATATGATAATGATGAAACTGGCATAACATTGCACCAGATTGCATCTAAGGACCTTCAATTGTTCAAAAATATCTCAAAGGGGAGGGGGACACCCTTCTCCTTAAACCCCTCCCCATATCAATCGTGAAAAGAGCTACCCTCCTTTCAAATTCCTGGCTACGTCGCTGATCTAAAGTGTTGCCGCGGGCGTTCTCTCGGTAGTAAAGCAAATAGATATGGGAAAATAGATTTGTGAAAAAGAAAGGTTCACTAGGATGTACATACTAGGGTTTAAACAGGACTAAACTAACGCTATGCTGTTAACGTTTCTGTTTCGGGTAGTTTATCATACACAGCTTTTGTATATTCTCCAAATCTCCATAGAAACTTCCAGAGGAGGTATGAAACAATAACAATGAAAGAAATGATCAGTTGATTGTCTGCCGATCATTTTACTAATACACAGGATCCAGCTTCATGATTAAACAAAACGTCACTTGCAAACGTAGATTAAAAATAAGTGAGGGGCATACACTACTGATACGACAGCCAATACCCCCCCCCCCCCCTCCTCGTAACGACGTGTGTGTCTGTCAGTGTAGAGGAAGGTGTACTTTGTCTGACAAGCAGATGATAAACAGTTCTATGAATCACAAACATGACTTAGGTCATTCTTGTCGAGATTATAAAAACACACAAACACACGCAAATCACACAATTATATTAATATCAGCCGTCAATATAGAATGTGCGCGAAGTGTGAACACCTCAGCTAGACCCCTCTGTAGATTTTTTAATAAATTTGTAACGTTACAGGGACTAGTTAACAAAGGTATCTTATCTCATCCCTTACTCCCTTAAGTTGATCAGAAATAATTTATACCTTTCTATTTCCATGTAGGTCATTTACATATTATTGTAAGGTACGTTATAGACATTGCCATTTCTTTTTTTCACAGTGAATATCAAAACACAGCTGCCGATAATTCAGTAACGTCACTGCTATCAAATGATAATTTCAATAAAATCTTACTCGCAACCGGCATCATCATGTTTTATGCGGCTCCGTGTAATAAGTTTCGAAAAATCAGGCATCAACTTTCTGTTTCCCCCCCCCCCCCTTGAAATCGTAATGAGTTGGTAAATCAAGAACAGTGAAGAAACTTCCAGCCTCCACCCAGATTCGAACTATATATATATATATATATACCTGCTGCTACAATACCGCTGTGGTACATCTAATGTTACGTATACTATTAATAAAGGAACATCATAAAAAAGACAAACATCAGCTTTGAGCCTGAACAAAACTTCAACTTTGCTATGAAGGAGATTTAGTTACTACCAGCATCTTTTGTGTTGTATAACTGCGGATTATGTAGTTGTTCTTAAAGCTGTACAACCATTGCAGTATAATGTTACACACACACACATTAGGTAACGTGCAGTACATAGCGGTATGTACGTAACAGAGTTTACCACGGCATTATACATTGCATCGCTTTGAATATGAAATACCATTTTTGAAACAACACATACATTAGTGAATTTACCGACACATCGCTGCAACTCAGCAATGACTAAAATCGCGCGGAATCTGGGTGGTGAAGATGGGGAGGGTTGGATTGGTAAGTGCATATACTCTGTGGGCTCAGTACAGTCCTACGTGAGTTGAAAGCGGGACAGGGTCAAAGAATAATGAAACACAATCAGCTCCTTCTTGGGGACCAAGTGCCTAGGAATAATTACTATATGTCAAAGAGCCTCACTTGAATGTTCTTTTCTCAAGTATATTATATCACTTAGAATATCTTATTCCTTGTCCAATACTTTTCCGGGACTCGGACCCGGGGCTGAAGCTCCTAGAGCCCTTTTCGTCGGGCCTGGCAAGATGAAACTCAGACAATGGTTGTGGATCACAATCAGGTTCTTGATTGTACATTTAAGAAGTAATACATGATTAATGCATGCTCAATCCATGAACAACACATATTCAACACACTAGCTCCCAGTAAGTGCATGTTTAATACTTGCCCAATCCATGAACAACACATGTTCAACACACTCCCAGTACGTACATGATTAATACATGCTCATTCCACGAACAACATTCAACACACTAGCTCCCAATACGTGTATGCTTAATACAGCCCAATCCATGAACAACACACGTTCAACACACTCCTAGTACGTACATGATTAATACTTGCTCAATCCATGAACAACATACGTTCAACATACTCCCAGTACTTATATGATCAACACATGCCCCATATATGATTGAGCTAATTGCTAATCGCATACAAAGCGGTATTTAAAAGGGGAAAAAACCTTGATCTATTTAGCTGTAATAGAAGGGATTACAACATTTTTTCTCAAGCACAGTCGCATGCTACCTGAAATTCTGAAGTATTTCTATAAACCAACGAAAATGAAAAAGAAGAGGGTAGAAAAAATCCCATCGTATTTGATGCCAGCCTTGAATGCTGTATCTGTTCAACGAGATCTCAAAAGAAGGAAAAGAAGAACGGTCATTCACTTCCTGAAATCTGAATACAACTGATTCAAATAAAGCAACGTTTCCTTGAAAGATATAATTATAATATAAAATATAAAAAACACAAACTTTTATGCCAGCTCCAAACCTATCATTTCAAGGAGATTTTCAAGAAGTAAGATAGAACGAGTCTTAGCTAGGTTGAGCTTGGTGTATAGCAGTATACCAGCAAATAAAACATATAACATATGAAAAAAAAATGGATATTTGATCAGAACTTCAATACTTCTATACCTTGGTTAAGTTAATAATAATGTAAGTTTAATGTATTCCCTTTTTTTTGTGTATTGGAACTATTCCGTGATAACCGCTAGGCTAACATTTGCTGTAGTAACGTGCTGTAGTTGTGTGCATGTGGTGCCTATCATATGTACCGTATGTCAAATCTGCTTTTCTTTATTTCCAAGCTGTAAATATATATCATCATCATCATTATCGTCGTCGTCGTCGTCGTCTTCATCATCATCATCATCATCATCATCATCATCATCATCATCATCATCATCATCATCATCATCATCATCATCATCATCATCATCATCATCATCATCATCATCATCATCATCATCATCGTCATCATCATCATCATCATCCTACCCTTCTATTTCCACAATTTCATCTTGCCAACTTACCTTGGGTTTGCATGGTCTTCTTCTGCCATACGGCGGTTGCCATTCTGTCGCCATACTTGTCCACCTGTCATCATTGAGTCTGTCTATGTGTCCTTCCCATCTACATTTGCATTCTTTGGCTGTCAAGATGACTTCTTTCACCTTTGTTTTATGTCTTATCCAAATATTTTTTTTCTCTTTTGCTCACAGCAAGCATCATCCTTTCCATGCTGCGTTGTGTTGTTTGGAGTTTCTTCTCCATCATCTTTGTGAGTGTCCAGGTTTCGCACCCATAGGTCATTGCTGGCAAAACACACTGATTGAATAGTTTTCTTTTAGGCAAATTGGTAGTTTGGGGTTTTGTAGCACATGTGAGTTGGTTTTGAAGGCTGCCCAGCTTGCTTGTGTTCTTCTTTTGGTTCATTTCATTTGGTAACCATCTGGCCAGATTTTTGTCCAAGGTAGACGTATTTCTCCACTTCTTTAATTTTATCATTGTCCATACGGATATCTCGTTTGCTGGCAAATTTGTCGTACATCACCTTGGTTTTTGTTAGATTAATTTTAGTCCAAATTTTTGCTTTCAGCATTTAGTTAATGCAACATGTCTTCTATTTCTTGATCAGAGTCTGATATGAGCACTATGTCATCAGCGAAACGGAGGGGATTTATTTTATTATGTTCAGTCCATAATTTTCCCAGTATACTTTTCTAAAGATATTTTCCAATTTTGCTGTAAATAGTTTCGGAGATATTCTATCTCCCTGTCTTACTTCTCGATGGATGTTGATGGGATCTGATTCGGTCTTGTCGGTAGGAGAGTGGTTTACCTCCTGAGTATATTTCTTTGATAAGGCTGGCGTATGTGCTCTCAACCCCTTGTTGTTGCAGAGGCTTGTGTCACAGCGTTTGTCTCTATTGAGTGAAAAGCTTTCTCATAATCAATGAATGCAAGACAAAGTGGCAGCTGCTATTCTCTCGGTTTTTCTACAATTTGGTTCACTGTATGTAAATGCGAGTCAATTGTGGAGAAATGACTTCTGAAGCCTGCTTGCTCTGGTGGTTGATTTCATCCAATTTCTTTGTTATTCTATTAGTTCTATGATTTTGGTGAGGAGTTTGTACGAGTGAGACATGAGGCTGATCGGTCTGTAGTTCTTGAGGTTCATTGTGTCACTTTCTTAATGAAGGATGATAGCGTCAGCATTTTGCCAGCATAGTGGTAAGTTTGACTGTCAGATGCATTTGTTGAACAATTCGGTCATCTCTTGGATCACTCTATCACCACCACATTTGATGATGTCTGCTTTTAGGTCATCAGGTCCCGGAGCTTCGCCATTTTTAAATATCTTTAATGCATGACAAACTTCACCCGATGTGATGTCTTCAATATGGTCTTCGATTACACTAGTTAATATGTCAGGGATATCTTTCCGACTGTTGTAGAGATCTCTGTAGGTGCAATTGTTTCTCGTCTTTCCTTCTGACTTCACCGAGTCCAAAAAGTTCCAATTTGTGTTTTCAGTTCATTTTCCAGTTCTTCAAGTTTGTCAACAGTTCTAAGTGTTTTGCATTAGTCGTACACATAGATAATTCCTTAAGACAGCTACTGTTTGCCCAGAGATTCTTAGCACCCCCTGCTCCTTTGGTTTTCGGGCTGCTGTCAGTGCCTTAGCTGCTGGGGACTGGGGGCCTTTTATTTGGTTGTACTGTCATGTGTTGAGGAGGTTTAGACCGTAATACGCTACGGTGCTCTAGTGCGGGTTGGCAAGTTCAGGTTTTTTAGGAGGCACCTTCTCCTTTGGGTGGCCATTGAATCCCTAAAGAGTTCCTCTGCTATTTGTCAGGGCTTTTTCATAATCCTTCTGGATGCCCAATCACCCTCCTAACTGGCAAGGCAGTGCGGGAGCCGGTTTAGTCGCCGACCATCCGACCATGAAACAGGTAGAACCGATTTACATGTTATCGATAGCAGGTAGATGATCTGACATGACCTGATAAGTTTAACTTTAGGAAATTCATTTAATACTTGCTATGTCAATCTTGATTTCGATATAACACTACATTAATTTTGGTTCATCTAGTAATGTTTGTGTGTATGTATGTATGTGCGTATGTATGTGTGCGTGTATGTGAAGGTGTATGTATGTATCATCATCAGCATCCATCAGCATCCCTCATCATCTCTCGTCACCACCATCACCATCATCATGATAACCACCACCACCATCGTCATCGTAATCGTCATCGCCATCGTCATCGTCACTGTCATTATTAACAATGTCAGTTCTAAATGCTAACTGGACTTGTCAAAAGTCGATTCGTTAAGTAGCGTTACACATAGACGATGTACAGTCAGTTTGCAGGGTATCTGTGACTAACTGTTGCAATCATCTCTCAATAGGTTTTACTTTGACAGACCATTTTGCGTAATTCTACAACTATCAGCTATTTCTTTGCTGGTAGTGCAATGGCGTATATGGTTTTCATTTCCAAACCTTATTAGCATAATCGCGTGATTGGTTTATTGACCAATCAAATTTGACGTGCGTTCTTTGCTTTACTGACGACACAGGTTGTTAATTAACTTGGTAATTGTATATGTCTATGTAAAAACAAGGATACGGTCACAAAACTTACAGAACCTTACTGCGTAATACACTTTGGAATTAACAAAATTGTGGCTTTCCTTCAACTAGAAATTACGACTGTTTCATTAGAGGTAAGTTTAATTATAATAAGATTAATTAAAATTAGCAACAGAATGTAATTATTAAACAACTCGAGGAGTTATTAATCTCAGTATTCCCATTCCATATATTAGGAAGAGGAGAAACTGATCCTGCTTCGCAAGAATTGATGAAGAATTTGAAGAAGTAAATATGCAGTTTAAACAAAAACACAAACTATGCACATAATATGATATATTTCAATATTTCGATGGTTAATATAATGTCTCACTTTTGTTTTATAACAACAACAAACGTTGGTCTTCATTCACTTGTTAAGTTGATAAAATCAAGAAAGTAGTAAGATAATTTCACTGTGTAAACAACAACCTGTCTTTTTGAGCACAATTTGGAGGGAGAGGTAAAGGGAGAGGTTTAGGGAGATGTGAAGGGAGAGGGTGAAGGGAGAGGTAGGGGCGGGGGAGGTGCAGGGAGAGGTAGGGGAGGGGTGAAGGGAGAAGTGGGATGAGGTGGAAAGAGAGGTGCAGAGAGAAACATTGCATCTATATGAATAAATTAATGATTGTATCTGATTTTACCCCCTATCTGAACAAACCAAGACTATTGTTCGCTATTGTGTGAAAAATGGTGACAGAAATGTTCCTCCTTTCTCCCATGTCACCACTTGTGAGGCATAGACATCGACCCACACACACACACAGATACATATTTACATCCCCACAGATTCCCTGTTTCTCATCTGTTTGCAGAACATCTTAGTAATATCTTTTTTGCTTTTATGTAAAATCATGTGGCTTTCTATACTTGACAAAGTAATATGCATCATGTATATGTTTGTTTCAATATGAAGTGGATTTTTTTCCTCATATTTATTGCTTAATCTGCAATGAGTAATCTGTAGAATTGGTTAAAAATTATATTTTGTTGTAGACATTTCTCCTTTCCAATTTCTTGGTACTGACTCTCTATCACTTTTCTTTTGTTATATATTATTGGTCTACAGGTCGACATTCCATTCGACATACCAATCATGAAACTGTACGCGTTCTTGTGGATTACACTGACTGGCTGCTATGCACTTGAATGCATAAGTAAGTCAATCTCTTAATCTTCTTTATTAATCTCTAATGTTTACATAAAAACCGTCATTGCGCACTTAACGTTGGTTAAGTTCGAATAATTTCGATGCCAACTACATGGCAGTGAAACATCGATGTTTAAAACTTGAAAAATGTAAACGAGCTTTTAATATAACATTATGTGGTGCTCTTCCTTTAACTATGCACAACAGTTGTTCCTATTCAGAATACAAAGTCATGTGTAAAAATATTTGAGAGACAGGGAGCGCGCTAGAAAGAGAGAGAGAGAGAGGTGCAGAGAGATATAGAAAGAGGTGGAGACAGGCCGAAGATGAAAGGATGGAAGTGAAAGGGAGGAGTGAGGGAATGATATTGCTCATTTTCACCTTTGACCTTTGATCTCAATTGATAACGTGCCATCAGGGGTTTTAATATAATGTAAACTTTCATACTCCAACATCGCACGTTTCTTGAGGGTTTCGGCCATTTTGCTATACGAGTAATGACCCAATACATGTTTTTCTCATTATCGTTTCAACTCTTACCTCTGACGTTTTCACTATAATTATCAGGAATATACCCTATACTTCCCACACCTTTGTACATCACGTTTGTATTCTAACAATATACCTATTTATCATAAAACAGCAACTTTTTTGCCTAAACTGAGCTCATTTGAAAATGCGCCTTTTAATACCACTGCCATAACAGTTTACCTGCCTCGGGCATTTGAATAGGCCCTCGCAGTAGATCGGGGGAAATTTGAGCTGAGGAAGTGACTTTTCCTTGCTCGTTCCCTTAGCAAGGCTATTACGTGACACACAGGCTAATGTTCCAGACTAATAGCCTTAAAAGGTGCAGAAGTGGCCAGTGACGAAAAATAAACGGCAGTCTTTCTGAAGGGTGGATTTTCAAATGCCAAATTGACTTTTGACCTGGTTTGAACATATGGTTGACCTGATATACGTGGTCATGGTGGCGCGGGTGTGAGCGTGTGTGCAAGTTCGTGTGTGACGCCCATATTGTAAACACGATATCGCAAGATAGAAATCATCGATACGTTTTAATCTTGGCATTTAGACATACCCCATTCTTATTGGTGGAGGTCAAATGTCAACTGAGATCACCAGGGGTGAAACTTTGTAAACCTTGTAAACACGACATTTCAAGTTAGAAAGCATAAGTACTTCTCATCCTTAGCATGTGAATGCATTGTAGTGAGTTAAAGAGCACTATTGCTTTTGGTGGAAGTGAAATGTCATCTGGGGTCACCAGAGGTCAAACACTAAAAACCTTGTAAAGACGATATATCATGATATGTAGTAAGAATACGTTTTATACTTTAAGGCAGTTGTATATTTCATATCAAGTATAAGACACATTTAGTGTTTCACGGGGATCAAAGTTCATCTGAGATCACCAGATGACAAATGTTAAAAACATTGTTAACACAATATCTCAAGTAAGGAAACAGTTATACTTTTAATACTTGGAATATGGATGCGTTATATTGAATAGAAGAGCTCAATTAATTTTAGTCGAGGTCAAAGGTCATCTGGGTCGTCAGCAGTCAAAATCTGAGAACATTTAAAACATAATTTTTCATTGTAGAAATCATGGATACTTTTCATACATGGTATATGGATTTGCCATATTGAGTACTAGAAACCTTTTGCTTGTGAGGTCAAATCTGATTTGTGGTCGCCAGAGGTCAAACTCCGAAAAGCCTTTAACATGATATCTAAAGATAAGAATCATGGATACTTCTCACACCTGATGTGTGGGTGCATCACATTGAGTACAATACCCTATTGTGTTTGGTGGTGTGGATTGGTACGTACTGTAGAATGACCTGCGTTTATCGTGTCATAGTGTAATTGTACATCAAAATATTGTTTTGGGACATTTACATTGTAACAGCTATTTCTGGTTAACAAGCAGAAGTCTAGTGCAATAAATTCATCGAAAACTCAATGCATTTTGCATTCTGGTTTAAATTAATACAAAAGCTGTAAACTGTCTGACATTCTACATGGGTTTTGAGGGTTGCGGTCATTTGTCAATGCATGGTGGTAATACATACAATGCGCTGAAACATACCCACCAAGTTTGAAGTCTTTGAGCCAGACGCAGTTTGAAAAAGGATTTTTTACACAATTAGGCCAATTCGGTAGCCACGTTATGCCCCAAAACTCTTTTCGGCATTTTATCTTGAAGGATTCAGCCATTTTGGTATGCGAATAATCACATTACTAAAATGTTGTCTTTTGGGGCTATTTGACCTTTGCACTTTGAACCGTGCCGTTGTACATCACGTAGGCGCTATATGATATGCCTTTCCACAGACCCACATGCGAATCGGAAGTAGTTTGAAAATCATATATTTGCGAAAAGGCGTTTCACGAGCAACACTGTCACCTGACGGTCGGTGGAATTCTGACACTTAGTATGTGCCCGGGCATGAGATGTAGTGCCTACATGACTAACGACGTCATAGGTTCAAAGGTTAGGGGTTAATTCGTAGTACGAAAACATCATTTCGACCATTACGAGCATACCTAAACGATAAATGGCCCATGAATAGCAGTATGAAAGCAGTATGGAAGTTTACAGTACATTAATTAATGTAAAACGACAATGGGCGCATGGTCAATAGTTTTCCAACGTGTGAAAGGTGCATATACAAAATATACTTAAAACTTGGTGAATCAGAATAAATATCAGTGGCGGAGCTAGAGGTATTGGTCAGGGGCGAGAATGGTCTGTAGGGCGCTTTCGACACTATCTAAGCGGAGCGCCACCACAGGTTGGCGCGGAGCGTACAGAAAGATACCGCCGGAAATGACCCTTTACAACACACTGATCATGGAGCGGCGTATAACGTACACTGCATGCCGACCTAAAGTTTGGAGTTTATTACTATTTCAGCCACTGCTATTTCAGCCACTGCGCGTGGCGTATCGTCTAAAAATAGATCAAAACCCCGTACAGTTCTTGGAAATAGTTTCGAACAACGGAAGTGCCGATAAATTAAAGACCGCCGTTAGAGCATTTTGTCAGAAAATTACACCAACAAAATGTGAAAAATGTCAACAGGTAGATGAGAGCGCAATAAAAAAGTCAGTAATCGCGAATAAGTAAAAAGTGGTAAAAAGCTGAATAGGGCACCAGCAGTCCATTTGAGTCCGCCAGGGGGAGGCATTCGTCCCTGGCTGTATGGACGCTCCGCCACTGACTGAGTGGTCATATCTTAGCGGTCATGCAGAGAGAAAAAAGAATAAAGATTTAGATGTGAACTGCAACTCCGTGAATGGATTATCTATAGTTGTGGTATTTTTATAGTATTTATTAACCATCCATTATAGCGTTTCAACTTGAAAAGCGGCTAAAAACTCAAATAATTATACAATGCTCGAGACTGTTTTAATGATAAATGCCTGATGTTGCATGAAGGATACACATCACATACATACATTCTACATGCATAATGAAATGGGGTATTCGTATTCAATATAAGTATCAGGACAGAAAAAGTTACTGCCGTTAACTGGCAGTGCTTCTAAGCAGCAAGGGCGTCGGAATGTGTCCAATCCAGGAGAGGGAGGTTCGAAGGAGATGTCCTGGGCAGTTGGACATTTGGTTTTCATTTGATGGAGAAAACCCGCCAACGAGTTACATGTCATAGTTCAAAGGACATTAAGTCGAGAAAATGTTTTTGGTCATTATGAAGTGCCAAAGGTCCATGTAAGAAATCAGAAAGTAATGTTTATGTTGCATCAGTTATCAATTATCCTAAAGGATCAAAGGTCACGTGTTCGATGGAGAAACATGCCAACATTGTCAACTTGCCATAATGGCCGAAATGTCACTCACGCTAAGTAAGATATCATCATGCTTACGTTGTTTACGTCGTGTTAATTAGGATAGAACACCATGTTGAAAACGCAACTTCAATATCTATTTCGTGTTAACGTTAAACGTCAATGTCACGTGCGTAATGGTCAAAGGTGATCCATCCAACTAATGAAATCCAACTAAACTTTTATTTTGGCTGTTATGCACATGTCAGAACTGAAACTGACATACGCATGTAGGCAAGACGGCTTTTAATGTTTGTATTGTGTCGTAAATGCCTTCAAACTTGTAATGGTGATGTCTACTACAAACATGGTATAGGTACATGGTATGTATCATGTACCAAAGTCATATGACCAACGTTTGGGACGATATCTGCAATCTGCAGTTATTTGCTGAAATTAGCTCAGACATGAACGATATCACTAGTTTGTTGCGTTATGTAACAACAGAGATATAAAACCTTGACAAAGCGTCTTATTTTTCAAAACACATGTCTTTGTTAATACTTATACGCTACACCTATACCACACTTCCATAGCAGATAAGAGTAGCCAAACCTATGTTGCATGCAAATATTGGATCGAAAATGCTATTGTCATTAACTGTAAACAGTTGATGATCATTGTAAAATACTTTCTATTTTTTGTTGGAGGGGGGAGGGGTCAATAAAGAATGAATAGGTTAGAAATGTGAGGAGAGCGTTGCATCAGTAATTTGAGTGTGAAAAATGCCATTTTCTGTTAGAACCGTAGAACCGTTACAACAGTATCTAGCAGCTATAATGTGGTGGAAAGATGAGGCTTTGCAATTGAAGTAACGATACACGATAACAATTTCGTGTATTTGGGATATTGCAAATAATAACATGCATGACAGCGCAAAAGTAATTATCAAGAGAATCAAATATTTGAAATGCAAACAGTTACAATTATTCTATATATATATATATATATACTCTTATGTCTTGATCCTAACAGAATTCCCATTAAGCTGCCTAAGAAGTGCGTATGTTACCTTTAATTTGTTTCAATCATGGTTATTCACCTCACCCCATCGTATTCCAAACTTTTTCCAAAAGAACTGTTTTGACCGCTTTCATGAAAAAAAAACATTTGAAAGTAGAATTTGTGGTAGAGGTGCTTGCAAAGTGTCTAATGCTCTGTTACAACATATATGTATCGTGTATACACAGCTGTTAATTGTGTCCACCATAGACTGGTATATAGCAATAACATGGGCAACCTTTATATATATATATATATATATATATATATATATATATATATATATATATATAAATATATATATGCGTAACCTATGATATAATCTACGTACACCTGCACAGCTACTATTTTACCTCATTGTTATTCTTCACCGTGAACAATATGAATTCACAATAATAAGCTTGTCATTTCTTTAAGTCAATGAAATTCCAAACATATTTCTTGCCTTGTGTGCAAATTACTGTCAGATATTATATAATGACATTAGTTTGTGTACTGAGTTATATTAGCAATGAGATTGCATAAATTGTGTAGCCTAACAATAGTCATAAGGTGACTTCAAACATTCCCTTTCCCCTGATGTTACAACTGTCTACAGATCCTCATGACGAATGCGGTATGTTGATATTAATTGCTTGAACTTGCAGTCCTTTCTTCGTTTCAAAGAATGACTTAAGGCACATGGTTCATCTTGATAGGTTGCAGATTGTTGAAACGCACTACTCTCACTCTCTGTTGTATTGCACTGTCAATTAAACACAAAATGCCATTTAAACACATATGGATCATCAGTTAAAGTGACTGGGATACTAAGTCTAACACATGAGGATCATCAGTTAAAATGGCTGGGCTACTAAGTCTAACAGATCATTAGGTCAGTTTCACAGTTGCAACACAAAGCTCAAAAGGAGAACATACGGCAAATAACATGCCCACAATTCACTTCATGTTTGTATAAGGTCAAAACAACATGCTCTCGTGGGGCGATCAGAATTTATAATACAATGGATTCACCTTAAGATTTAGACATGTTCCTCCAGAGGACCTCCAGAGAATGAGCATTTAAATATTCTGAAATCTGCAATAGCTTGAGAAAAAAGTTGTTATCTCTCAGACTTTATCTTTTCTTCTTCTTTAACATAATGACGATGTCAATTTTGCCTGAAGTAATCATAGGTCCAGTGTGACTTTATCTATATAAGATTGTCCGTTGGAAAATATCGTGTATTTAAACAGTGTGTAATTTGTTACATTCAGTATACCAAACGGTCGGTCGGTCAGTGGGTCGGTCGGTCGGTCGGTCGGCCGGTCGGCCGACCGGCCGGTCGGTCGGTAACCAAACAATACATTGTGCTCGCTGTGTGTGGCAGGGTGTGTTGCAGAAGCAATATATATATCGAATACCAATTAGCCTTTAATATACATCTCGCAACCACGTTTAAACTTGGAAGCTTCATGCAAATTGTATACTTTCTCCCCCCCCCCCTTTTTGTAACCCCATCCAACCACTCTCCAATAGATAATGTGATACAACTTAAAAATGTTTCAAAACAGTACTGTTTGTTATGGTTTGAGGGTTAATGTTTATCCTCTTGATTATTTCTCTTGATTCGGACAGACATCTACCAAGTCTGTGACCTGAGTGCGTAAAGTATTTTTAATGATGTTATTATAAGTATAACTATTTATCTTATCATTTGAAAGTAGATGGTTAAACAATTGAAAAACAAAAGAAAATAAGTAACCATCCGAAAGATTTGATCTACTTTCACGCCATGCATATAAATATGACATTCCTTCAATATTATGGTAAGAAGGTAAATTTCATTCCTGGATAATTGTTAACACATCCTCACAGGTTAAGTATAAAGACATTAGATTCTTGACAAATCTAATATTTCTGTGCATATTATTTACGATACGAGCGATAAACCCAAAATTAAGAAGTATTTAAATAAGTGTCCTAAAGCCGGAATTGGTAAATTATGATGTTCTATTAATGTACTCTTTCTTCTTTCTCTTTGGTCGTTCTCGCAGATCCCAGCAGGTGTAAAGGTATATGACGACGACGATGATGATAATGATAATGATGATGACAATGATAATGATGATGATGATGATGATGATGATGATGATGATGATGATGATGATGATGATGATGGTGGTGGTGGTGGTGATGATGATGATGATGATGATGATGATGATGATGATGGTGGTGGTGGTGGTGATGATGATGATGATGATGATGATGATGATGATGATGATGATGATGATGATGATTATTATCTAGCACTTCTTTAATTTGGCCTTTACAGAATTGATAGAAGAATGCGGACCATGCATAGGTAATCACATGTTACTTAAAGTTAAATATTAAAGACAGCAGTCTACGACACTAAATCGCAAACACCCTTCATGAACATTTGTAAATGTTACACCCTACAGTAATGAAGTACGCACTGAACAAAACAACCTTTGTCATTGTACCCCTTGAACTAAAATTCGTCATTGTATATGATTTTTGATAATACTTAACTTGTGAAGTCCCTATCACGTAGCACCGTCGTACTCTAGTAGCATCTTAACCACATAAGTCCTTAAAGTACTTGGCATACACATTACACCTGTGAAGTCAGTCCATTGTTTCCACAAGTCTTAGCCAAATGTTGCTTATTGTAACTCTAACAATAACGATAAAACTGTAAAACATTTGTTCTTTTCATTGCGGCCTTTGTTACACGTCCAGGTGGTTGTGGTATGTTACTCATAATTATGTATTTTCTCAGTTCTATCCAATGGTGCTTAAATCCATTCCTATGATAGTACGACGAAACTGTATTCTTAAAAGTGATGAAAGTGACACTTAGAAAATTAGATAGTTTGTTATGGAAATTGCCCTTGTGATATGATCAAACTGCACTGGATATTAAATCAAAACCATGTATTTTTTATGGGTTACGTAAACCGTTATATTCGGTAGATAAGATTTCCATTGACGATTGCTACCGTAAAGCTTTATTTGCTTTCAACGATGAAAGACAATAGCACATACACAGTCTTTTAATTAATTTGCATTGTAATTAATTGATTCAGACTAATATACTCCGTCAACGAAAAAGTAAAATGAAACAACTTGATATTTGTTAAGTGTTTATGGTGTATTTTAGGATTAAACAAACAATTAGTTTCATTTTCTACGTGATCCGAAGAGTAAGCGCATAATCAAACCAAAAATATTAGCTGATAGAGATGCAGACTTAGGTTGTACAATCCCGATGGTGATGTCATAACAGTTTCCTTCTGAGAGACATCAATCGTGTCAGACGGAGCAATTTTTTAATCTCATAGTGATGCGAGAGTTGCCAGTAGATAACAAACTTGTATTAGTTTCTCTTTTTTTATTGTAGTGTATTCATGATGGTAGTAAGCCACTTTGGTTCCAAAGACTAACGAAGTAGTAAACCGTTGCTCCGACAAGTGGTGTGACATCGGAAAGAACATTTAAACACTTTTCCTGCAAATACAAACATATTTCTCCTTAACTGATGGGCACGAAACGTCCGAAATACATATTCACGTGTTGTATTGATGTCACCAAATACCAGTTGAACAGGTGTCAAATGAAAAATTCCAAAGAGAGTACGGTAGTAATATAAGACACTAAACATTTCGCATCGTAATAAGCAGCTCTCATTGTTATTAGATTTGATTTTCCCATCTAGCAATCTGGTTGAAACTGTTAAAATTTTCAACCCATTTAAAGGTGTGGCAATGTAGAGTAGAATGTAATCTATAACTGCGTTCTTTACACGCTGAACCGGACCTCTTGGTGAAGGCGAGCTTTCTTGTTATCGCTTCACTTGCATTCCATCGCCAAATATTCGTTACAGCCACGTTATTACAAAAGAACCTTACAATAACAAATGATGCGCTCGAAAATATCAATGTAATTATTTCATGTCTTCATGAACTCATGTCAATTTCAGGTCAAGTCAAAAAAAGAAAAGAAAAAGAAACAAGAGGGCAGTCCATGGAGTTACAAATCCCATCTCCTCCATGACAGAAGTGATTGTTGGGTTACTACTGAACGCATATGGTTGCTATCGTTAGGCCAATTTGACCTTTGACCTCAGTTGACCTTTGTCCTCAACCCTAAACACCTAAATCTTAAAATTCGTCACATCATCCTCTACATATTGTGTGGTTAAATGCCTTAATGGCTAAAAAGGTTTCTTGACCTTTGGTATTTCAGGTTGCTGGTTATGTTTGTGATGTAACGTCTCAGCTGCGCAAAACACAGGAATACAATGCTATATATGATCCTATTTTTTTCTCAAGAATTTAATGATTTTGAGCAGGAAAAGAAAAAGAGTTAAAGGCGTCATAAAACTTTGGAATATTAAAAATATAAAATGCTACCGATATTTTTCCATTCTCTTCTTTGCTCCAATTAGATTTCTCTCAACTCTGCGATCAATGTGCGTATATCTAGTTGATAAACAACAATATATTACATTGTGTGGACATCCCAATATTTAATTTTGAATACTTGATGATATAATGCATTGACCTGTGTTTGGAAAACTGAAATAACGCTCTTATGCCAAAAAAAAGTCTTTTATCTTTGTATTAAATACGTTTTTGTATTTTGTTTTGTTTAATATATTTCCTCCGCTAGTCTCTGACGTCATAAAGAAATTTTATAACAATCCAAACTTCTTTTTCGACATTTCTACAGTTTCTGAATCTTGCTGTAAGTTAAAAACACGTCTTGTGTTGGCTTTTTTTTGACGCAATTTTCTCGCTGCTAAAGTTGTCACGTGTTTTGGCGATGCACCCTGAATTTTGGACTGCTAAATTAAAATATTATAGAACGTTACTCTATGACCACATCAGGATTGTGTTACATTTTACAGGGGATTGTGTTCTTGGCGTTGTGCGTGATTTCGTATGACTGTGGAGTACTGTGTTCATGGCATTGTGCGGGATTGTATTCATCTTAGCATTGCCCAGGATTGTGAAGCACTGTTCACATGACATTGCGCAGGATTTTGTTTATGAAATTGTGCAGGAATGTACGTCAGGGGTTGTGCAGGATTGTGTTCACGGTAATAGAAATACTTTAAAAAGTAGACGAAAGCAAAGTGCAAATAGATGGTCTCACCGAACGTTCAAATACCAATAATGTGTAAAATCAACATCTAGATACGGGTTTTGAGTGGACTCATTTCGACCGACATGATGTATGTATGTATTTGTATGTGTTTTAGATCCTCCTGCAAGCAGAAATTCGCAAAGAAGCCTCATTGGCTTATCAAAGCCGCAAGCTGACCGAAGTCAGTCTCTTAGATTCATATTTAACGTCCATGATTATGAATTGTCAATTGTCAACAACTATGTAACTGGACGACATACATTAATCTTGGAGTGACTCGAACCGGGGACCTTATGATTGAAAGGCACCGGCGTTAACCACTGAGCTAACACTCCAAAGTATGCTTTGTATGCTTTGTAATGACGGAATGGCTAATTGTGTAGGCTGTAGTCATAATGGTATCCATAAAGTCCCATGGAAGAGACTTGTTGAAATCAAAATATTAAGAAGTGAATACATTAGTAGACATTTACATGAAACGAACAATTCATCAATGATATAAAGATTGTAAATTAAAGAGTGTGAAAAAGTAGAAAAGAAAGAATATAACCTATAGACATTCACATGAAGTGAAAACCCCTCGATGGAGTAAATGCTGTCAAATGAGATTGTTTAACTTAGTCAAAGTACAGACAAGCAGTGGAAACGTATTCAACTTCCGAAAATATGTATAAGATATTAACTTACTTACTTAATCTTTACCAATCTTCTTAGCCAACTTGCAACATAATTAGTAGAAAGTATACTACAGTTCAGTGAATCATCAAATTTAATGATCTGATATAACAAGGCTCAAGTATGATAGATATTAACACATATACAAAGCTGTGAACGATAATGTGCAAATAAAACGTTGATTATTGACACATTCTACATCCAGAGATACAAATTAACTTACACAGATGGTAACGGGCTCGAAAGGTACAAAACAAAGAATTTCTGAATACATTTATATAACTGATGAGAATGGTTTGCCAACGATGTGTGGAATATACCGGAAATCAGGTTCCAAACAATAACGTAGCCACCTCTGATAAAGGTTTCCCCAATATGTGAGGATTCACGACGAGAAGGGTAATATACCCATATCACTTAATGTTTTTTATGACATGAACAGCTAATTATTCTGGCTGTAATCAAAGCACTATAGAATGCTCTCGCAAATTGAGTACTTAAACAATAGATTTGCAGTACCGTAAAGAAATATTCACTTTAGTAACGTTAATTTATGATAATATTTTGTTTTATTGTTTTGTTTCTCTATTGAAGTCTCGGGTAAGATATTTTAATTTAAAGGTGTATATAAAAAATCAAAACCTTATAAAGTGAATACATATATAATACATCTATATACATTCACATGAAGTGAAGACCCCTGATGAAGTAAATGCTGTCAAAAACTACGTCTTTGTACAGACAAGCAGTGTTAACGCCTTCAAGTTATAAAAAGTGACCAACAGATTACACTTCAGTAACGTTATTTTCCTTAAATGTTTATATATTTACTATTTAATTTGTTATGCTTTCTCCATAAAGAAAGAGGCTAGACACCTCATTTCATTTTAGAGGCTTACATTGTAATTATAGCAATATCGCGTCACGTACAGATATTTCAGAAGTAATGAGTGCGTGTGGATTACGTTTTAATGAATAATTAAATGTACGATACTGATTAAACAGGCACACATTTTTAAAGAGAGTAACATGTTTTAGTGCTGAACAATAATCGAAGTGTTTTACATACCAATTTATTCAGATTTAGCAGGGTTCTCCTCGTAAAATAAATCACACTGTGCCTAGTGATAGTATCCACTTTAATATCGGAATATAGTATATATGAAATGAATTTTGAATGCCTCTTGTGTTTGTTGTGGTACACTCCACTGATCCTTATTTAATACAAAAAGAACTTCCTCGCGGCTGTAGCGGGTAAGAAAATTAGTAACAAGGAGATCCTCTCAAAACTTACAACTGAATAAGAAAGGCATTCATTGCAAAAGAGGGTCGATGAATTCTGCATCCCAAGCAATGATGCATAAACTTCTGATAGAAATGACATCTTCTCTGATCTCGCTTATAGTGTAACGTCCTTATTTTATATTACTTTCTGTTTCCTATATTTTTTACACAAGGTTCGGGTAAGACATTTCATTAATTCTTTGACAGACTTTATCAGACAGGCTGTATCTATAACAGCATGTTCCATCTAGCATGTCGATTGATTTAATACAGCGACGTCGAATATGCGACCACGACACTTAGTGATTTGTATTACATTAAAAGCAGACTGATTTGGCTAAAATCACAACTCTTTACTTTGTCCTCGAATGTTGCTTACGTTTATCAGATAATTGTTGTAACATAAAAGTATACATTTCACTAACTTTACTTTCTGCTATTGATTTTCATTTGAAATTTCATTTTAATTTTGTAGCAAAATTATAGCATTAACTATTAACTAATAATAACTATATTATATAGACGTTCACATGAAGTGAACACCTCCGTCATGAAGTAAATGCTGCTAAAATGTTTTTCTTTAACTAAGTTAAAGTACAGAGGAGCAGTGGAAACGTCGTCAAGTTATAAGAAGACGTATAATATGTGAACTTACGTATCAAAACTAAGCAATCTTCTAAGCCCACTTGCAAAACAGTGAGTAAAAAGTATACTACAGTTCAGTGAATTATCAAATGTAATATTCTGATAAAACAAGGCTCAAGTTTGACAGGTATTAACACATACAAAGCTGTGAAGGTAATGTCCAAATTCAACGTGTATTGGTGATATATGATTCAGAGTTACAAATGGAGTTCTACAGACGGTAACGGGTGTGAAATGTAGAAAAGAAAGAGTTTCTCTTTAAGTTTATACAACTGAGTAAGAATGTTGAACAGACAATTTATGAGAGTCTTCCGTATCAGTTTCCAAACAATAGTGTGCGAACCTCAGATTGGGTTGCTCAACTGTCTGTATGAATTCATGACGTCGGAGTATTGTGCCAGCGTCACGTAATACATCTCAATACATTAATAGCCGATTGTTCTTGCTGTATTTATAATACTTCACTATGCTCTTGCATGTTGAGGATTTGAAAAAAAAAGAGAATTGTTGTAACATAAAAGTAATATTCACTCCAGTAACATTAATTTACTAGCATATTTTGGCCTCTTTTAGAGAAGGTTGGTAGGACCTTTTCATTTGAAGACTGATGGTTAAGTAAATACGTCTAGACATGCACATTAAGTGAAGAACCCGTAGATGAAGTAAAGGCTTTAAAATGATTTTTGTTTTAATTTAAGTCGAAGCACAGACAAGTAGTGGAAATTTATTCATGTAACAAAGGATGTTTAAGATGTTAACTAACGTACCAACACGTAACCAATCTTCTTATATACCTAACTTGCAACATAATGAGTAGAAAGTATACTACATTTCAGTAAATCATCAAATGTAATGATCTGATAAAACAAGACTCAAGTTCGATAGATATTTACACGAAACCTTGAACGGTAATGTGTAAATAATACGTTGATTAAAGACACATTCTACATCTCATGATCCAGAGTTACAAATTTACTTACATAGATGGTAACGGGCTCGAAAAGTACAAAACAATGCATTTCTCTTTAAAGTTATATAACTGAATTAGAATGGTTTGCAAACGATGGGTAGAGTAGACTGGAAATCAAATTCCAAGCAATATCGTAACCCCCTCTGATTAAGGTTTCTCCAATCTGTGAGGATACAGGACGACAAGGGTAATATACCAACATCAATTAATGCTTTACTTGAAATAGGCAGCTAATTGTTCTGGTTTTCTTCATAACACGTGACTATGCTCACGCATCTTGAGTACTTAAACAATACACTTGCTGTACCGTAAAGAAATCTTCATTTCAGTAACGTTAATTTATAATCATACTTTGACTTCTTTTTTGTTTCTCTATCGCAGTCTCTGGTAAGATATCTTAATTTGAAGTTGAATGTAAGAAAAATCAAAATATCAAGCATTAATAGACATTCACATGAAGTGAAGACCCCTCAATGAAGTAAATGTTGCCAAAATGACTTTTGTTTTAATTTAAGTCGAAGTACAGACAAGTAGTGGAAATTTGTTCATGTAACAAAGGATGTTTAAGATGTAAACGGAAGTACCAACACGTAACCAATCATCTTACCTTACTTGCAACATAATGAGTAGAAAGTATATTACATTTCAGTGTATCATCGAATGTAATGATCTGATAAAACAAGACTCAAGTTCGATAGATATTTACACGTATACGAAACCTTGAACGGTAATGTGTAAATAATACGTTTATTATTGACACATTCTACATCTCATGATCCAGAGTTACAAATTTACTTACACAGATGGTAACGGGCTCGAAAAGTACAAAACAATGCATTTCTCTTTAAAGTTATATAACTGAATTAGAATGGTTTGCAAACGATGGGTAGAGTAGACCGGAAGTCAAATTCCAAACAATATCGTAGCCACCTCTGATTAAAGTTACTTCAATCTGTTCGGATTCACGAAGACAGGAGTAATATGCCATCATCAATTAATCGTTTTTATTAAATAAGCAGCTTATTGTTCCGGCTGTTTTCATAACACTAAACTATGCTCTCGCCTCTTGAGTACTTAAACAATACACTTGCTGTACCGTAAAGAAATCCTCATATCAGTAACGTTAATTTATGATCATATTTTGACTTCTTTTTTTTTCTCTATCGCAGTCACTGGTAAGATATCTTAATTTGAAGTTGAATGTAAAAAAAAAAATCAAAATATTGAACATTTATAGACATTCACATGAAGTGAAGACAACTCGATGAAGCAAATGCTGCCAAAATGATTTTTAAAACTAAGTCAATATTAACTTACGTACCAAAACGTAACCAATCTTCTTAGCCAACTTGCAAAACAGTGAGTAAAACGTATAATACAGTTGAAGGAATTATCAAATGTAATAACTTGATAAAACAAGGCTAAAGTTTGATAGATATTAACACATACAAAGTCGTGAACATGTTTTCACGTGAGTTCACTGCGACAGTGGATATTCACCACCATTACTTAATGTTTAGCATTGAATGAATGGCTGATTCATGTTGTTGTAATCATAACAGTCTTCTCTGAGCTGGCTTATAGTATAACGTTTTTAGTTTATGTTATTTTCTGTTTCCTATTTTTTACACAAGTTTCGGGTAAGACATTCCATTACTACTTTGGCAGACTTTATCAGACAGACTGTATCAATAACAGCATGCTCCATAAAGAATGTCGATTGCTTTAATACAGTGACGTCGGATATGCGACCACGTCAGTTAAGGATTTGTATTACATTAATAGATGACTGATTTGGCTGTATTCCTAACACTATAGTATGCTCTTAGTTGAGTACTTGAACAATAGATTCGCTGTACTGTAAAGTAATCTTCACTTCGGTAACGTTTATCTACTATAATATTTTGACTTCTTTTTGGTTTCCCTATTAAAGTCACGGGTAATAAGTTTGAATTTGAATTCTTAGAGTAAAATATCAAAATATTAAGAAGTGAATACGTCTATAGACGTTAACATGAGGTGTCGACCCCCTCGAAGAAGTAAATGCTGCCAAAATGAAGTTTTGTTTATGCTTAGTCAATGTAAAGACAAGCAGTGGAAACTTTTATGTGGCAGAGTACACTTCAGTATCTTTATTTTTCTTAAATGTTTATATATTTACTAATTTATGTTTCCCCTTTCTCCATAAAGAAAAAAGTGCTAGACAATTCATTTAATTTTAGAAGTTTAAATTACAATTATAGCAACATAGCCTCGTGTACAGACATTTAAGAAGCAACGAGTAAACTGTCGATTATGTTTAATGACAATTAAATGTACAAAACTGATTAAACAGGCACACATTTTTAAAAAGACAATAACATATTTGGTGCTGAACAATAGTCGAAGAGCTTGACAACCATCTTATTCATATTTTGCAGGGTTCTCGTAAAATAAATCTAACTGTGTTTGGTTATAGTCGTGTCCTCTTTAATATCGGAATAGAAAATATGAAATTAACTTTGTATATCTATTGTGTTTTGTTGTGGTACATTCCACTGATCCTTATTTAACACAAAATGAACTTCCTTGCGACTGTAGCGGGTGAGAAAAACAGTAAACAATGGGATTCTCTTAAAACTTACAACTGGAAAAATGGTATTAATTGCAAAAAGAGGGTCGATGAAATCTGCGTTCTCAAGCAATGATGCATAAACCTTTGACAGAAGTGACTGTTATCACGTGAGTTCCCTGGAACAACGGATATTCACCACCATCACATAATGTTTAGCATTGAATGAATGGTTGATTCATGTGGTTGTTATCATAACAGTCTTCTCTGACCTCGCTTATAGTGTAACGTTCTTATTTTATGTTATTTTCTGTTTCCTATGTTTTGTTTACACAAGGTTCGGGTAAGACATTTCATTACTACTTTGACAGACTTTATCAAACAGGCTGTATATATAACAGCATGCTCCATTCTAGCATGTCGATCGCTTTAATACAGCGACGTCGAATATACAACCACGACGCTTAGTGATTTTTTTTATTACATTAGAAGCAGCCTGATTTGGATGAAATCAAAACTTTTTACTTTGTCCTCGAATGTTGCCTACTTTAATCAGATAATTGTCGTAACATAAAAGTGCACATTTCACTAACTTTACTTTCTGCTATTGATTTTCATTTGAAATTTCATTTTAATTTTGTGGTAAAATTATAGCATCAAGTATTAAGAAATGAATAAATCTAAAGTCGTTCACATGAGGTGAATACCACCGTGATGAAGTAAATGAGGCCAAATGTTTTTTTTAACTACGTCAAAGTATAGTAAAGTAGTGGAAACATCTTCAAGTCATGAAAAGATGTCTAAGGCGTGAACTTACGTACCGAAACGTAACCAATCTTCTTAGCCAGTTTGCAAAAGAGTAAGTAAAAAGTACACTACAAATCAGTGAATAATCAAATGTTATAATCTGGTGAAACAGGACTCAAATTTGATAGATATTAACAAATACAAAGCTGTGAAGGAAATGCCTAAATTCAACGTTTATTCGTGATACATTCTGTATATCATGATTCAGAGTTACAAATGGAGTTACACAGACGGTAACGGGTGTGAAAAGTAGAAAAGAAAGAATTTCTCTTTTAGTTTATACAACTGAGTTCAAATGTTGAGCAGACGATTTGTGTTAGTCTTCCGTATCAGGTTCCAAACAATACTGTGTGCACCTCAGAATTAAGTTGATCAACTATATGTATGGATTCATGACGTCGGAGTATTGTACCAACGTCACGTAATACATTTCAATACATTTATAGCCGATTGTTCTTGCTGTATTGATAATACTTCACTATGCTCTTGCATGTTGAGGATTTGAAAAAAAAGAGAATTGTTGTAACATAAAAGTAATGTACAATTTAGTAACATTAACTTACGATCATATTTTGGCTTCTTTTTTCTATATAGGGAAGAATGGTAAGACCTTTTAATTTAAAGATTGATAGTAAAGTGATCAAAATCTCTACAAGAAAATACGTCTAGATATTGACAAGAACAGGTAGATGAAGTAAATGCTGCAAAATGGTTTTTGTTTTAATCTAAGTCAAAGTACAGACAAGTAGTGGAAATGTTTACATGTAACAAAAGGATATATATGGTGTAAACTGACGTACCAACACGTAACCAATCTTCTTACCTAACTTGCAACATAATGAGTAGAAAGTATACTACATTTGAGTAAATCATCAAATTTAATGATCTGATAAAACAAGGCTCAAGTTTGATAGATATTAACATATACGAAGCCGTGAACGGTAATGTTTAAATAAAACGTTGATAAGTGACACATTCTCTATCTCATGATCCAGAGTTACAATTACCTTACACAGATGTTAACGGGCTCGAAATGAACAAAACAAAGAATTTTACTTTAAAGTTATGTAACTGAATTATAATGGTTTGCAAACGATTGGTAGAGTAGACCGGAAATCAGGTTCCAAACAATATCGTAGCCACCTCTGATTAAGGTTACCCCAATCTGTGAGGATTCACGACGACAAAGGTAATATGCCAACATCATTTAATCCTTTTCATTAAATAAGCAGCTTATTGTTCTGGCTGTATTCATAACACTAAACTATGCTCTCGCACTTTGAATACTTAAACAACAGACTTACGGTAACGTACATAAATGTTCACGTCAGTAACGTGAATTTACGATAATATTTTGACTTCTTTTTTGTTTCTCTATTGAAGTCAGGGGTAAGTTATTTTAATTTGAAGTCTTAGAGTAAAATATAAAAATCTCAATTTACTAGCATATTTTGGCTTCTTTTTTTATATAGGGAGGAATGGTAAGACCATTTAATTTGAAGCCTGACAGTTAAGTGCATAAAAAATCTTTACAAGTAAATACGTCTAGGCATTGACATGAAGTGAAGAACACGTAGATGAAGTAAATTCTGCCCAAATGAGTTTTGTTTTAATTTTAGTCAAATTACAGACAAGTATTGGGAATGTTTTCATGTAACAAGAGGATATATAAGATGTAAACTGACGTACCAAAACGTAACCAATCTTCTTATCAAACTTGCAACATAGTGAGAAAAAATATACTACATTTCAGTGAAACATCAAATGTAATTATCTGATAAAACAAGGCTCAAGTTTGATAGATATTAACACATAGGCCTATACGAAGCTGTGAACGGTAATGTTTAAAAAAAAACGTTGATTAGTGACACATTCTATATCTCATGATACAGAGTTACAAATAACCTTACACAGATGGTAACGGGCTCGAAAAGTACAAAACAAAGAATTTATCTTAAAAGTTATGTAACTGAATAAGAATGGTTTCCAAACGATTGGGAGAGTAGACCGGTAATCAGGTTCCAAACAATATCGTAGCCACCTCTGATTAAGGTTACTCCAATCTGCGAGGATTTACGACGACAAGGGTAATATATCAACATCAATGAATCCCTTTTTTTTAAATAGGAAGCTTATTGTTCCGGCTGTTTTCATAACACTAAACTATGCTCTCGCAAGTTGAGTACTTATGCAACAGACTTGCTGTACCGTAAAGAAATCGTCATTTCAGTAACGTTAATTTACGATGCTATTTTGACATCTTTTTGTTTCTCTATCGCAGTCATTGGTAAGATATCTTAATTTGATGTTGAATGTAAATCAAAATATTAATCATTTATAGATATTCACATGAAGTGAAGACCCCTCGATGAAACAAATGCTGCCAAACTGAGTTTTATTTAACTAAGTCAAAGTACAGACAAGCAGTGGAAACGCCTTTAAGTTATAATAAATTTATAGGATGTTAACTTACCAAAAGGTAACCAATCTTCTTAGCCAAATTGCAAAATAGTGATTAAAAAGTATATTACAGTTTAATAAATAATCAAATGTAATAATCTGATCAAACAAGGCTCAAGTTTTATAGATATTTAAACATAAAAAGCCGTGAACGGTTATGTGAATAAAAAAAAACATTATTGGTGACACATTCTATATCTCATGTCTTTAGTTACAAATGGACTTACACAAATGGTACGGGCTCGAAAAGTACAAACGATGAATTTCTCTTTAATGTTATATAACTGAATTTCTCTAATCTGTGAAAATTCACGACGACAAGGGTTATACAATCAAAGTCTTTTAATGATTTTCACTAAATGAACAAACAATTCTTCTGGTTTTATTCATAACACTATAGTATGCTCTCGCACGTTGAGAACTTAAACAACAGACTTACGGTAACGTACATAAATCTTCACTTCAGTAACGCTAATTTACGATAATATTTTGACTTCTTTGTTGTTTCTCTATTGAAGTCGATGGTAAGTAATTTTGATTTGAAGTCTTAGAGTGAGATATAAAAATCTAAGAAGTGAATACGTCTATAGATATTCACATGAAGTGAAGACCCCTTGATGAAGAAAATGCTGCCAAATTGATTTTATTTTTACTAAGTCAATGTACAGACAAGCAGTGGAAACATTTTAAATGCAGCTATTTTTTTTTAATGCAGCTTATTGTTCTGGATGTATTAATTACACTAAACTATTCTCTCGCACGTCGAGTACTTAAACAACAGACTTGCGGTAACGTACATAAATCTTCACTTCAGTAACGCTAATTTACGATAATATTTTGACTTCTTTGTTGTTTCTCTGTTGAAGTAGATGGTAAGTAATTTTAATTTGAAGTCTTCGAATGAAGTATAAAAATATTAAGACGTAAATACGTCTATAGATATTCACATGATGTGAAGACCCCTCGATGAAAAAAATACTGCCAATTTGAAGTTTTTTTTTACTAAGTCAATGTACAGACAAGCAGTGGAAACATATTAAATGCAGCTATTTTTTTAATGCAGCTTATTGTTCTGGCTGTATTAATTACACTAAACTATTCTCTCGCACGTTGAGTACTTAAACAACAGACTTGCGGTAACATACAAAAATCTTCACTTCAGTAACGCTAATTTACGATAATATTTTGACTTCTTTGTTGTTTCTCTATTGAAGTCTATGGTAAGTAATTTTAATTTGAAGTCTTCGAGAAAAGTATAAAAATATTAAGAAGTGAATACGTCTATAGATATTCACATGATGTGAAGACCCCTTGATGACAAAAATACTGCCAATTTGAAGTTTTTTTTTACTAAGTCAATGTACAGACAATCAGTGGAAACATCTTAAAGTTTTAAAAATGTTTCAAACGGAGTACCCTTCAGTTACGTTATTTTCCTTTAATGTTTATTTATTTAATAATTTATGATTCTGTTTTCTCCATAAAGAAAGGGGTTAGACAACTCATTTCATTTTAAAGGCTAACATTACAATTAAAGCAACAGAGCCTCGTGCACAGACATTTAAGAAGTAACGAGTAAACTGTCGATTATGTTTTAATGAATAATTAAATGTACAAGACTGATTAAATATGCACATATTTTAAGAAGAAAGTAACATATTTGGTGCTGAACAATAGTTGAAGAGCTTTGACATATCCACTTCATAAATTGTGCAGGGCTCTCCTCGTAAAATACATCAAACTGTGCTTGTTTATAGTCGTATCCACTTTAATATCAAAACAGTGAATATGAATTGAAATTTGAATCTCTCCTGTGTTTTGCTGTGGTTCATTCACTGATCCATATTTAACACAAAATGAACTTCCTCGCAACTGTAGTGGGTGACATAAATAGTAAACAAGGAGGTATTCTTAAAACTTACAATTGAAAACGAATGATAATAATTTCTAATTGAGGGTCGATGAATTCTGCGTTCTCAATCAATGATACATAAAGTTCTGATAGAAGTGACTGTTATCACGTGGGTTTACTGCGACAGCGAATATTCACCACTATTTCTTTATGTTAAGCATTGAGTGAATGGCTGATTGATGTGGTTGTTATCATAACAAACTTCTCTGATCTCGCTTATAGTTTAACGTTCTGAGTTTATGTTATTGTCTGTTTTCTATGTTTTCTACACAAGATTCGGATAAGACATTGCATTACCACTATAGATACAGTCTATCAGACAGACTGTTTCTATCAGACAGACTGTATCTATAACAACATGCTCCATTCTAGCATGTAGAATGCTGCAATACAGCGACGTCGGATATGCGACCACGTCACTTAGTGATTTGTATTATATTAATAGCTGGCAGGAAAATTAAATTCCTCTTTCTGGCATGTAATTAGTTTAAACTCTCTACGAGAGACATGCGAAAACTTCGCTGCTCTGGGGGACTGAGGGTGTGGGTGAAGCCCTGCACCAAACAATGGCTCTGATATACAAACAACAAAATACAATAAGTAATTCCTTTCCATCATCATCATCATGAATGTCCAAACCGTTCGGTAGTAATAAACTCTATTTCTTGTGAGCTAAAGTCGGTAGAATGAAAAAAAAATGACTTTCACGTGTGAGAAAAGTTGTAAACAAAATATTTCACTTTACAAATTCCAAGAGGTGAAAAAAGATGAATTCTGGTTGCAAATGATGATGTATAATCTCTGATTAAAGTTACGGTTATTACGTGGGTTCAAGTGGCGGCGATAATTCATCGACGTCACTAAGTGCTTTGTTTTCAATGATTAAGTGACTTATGTAGCAAAATATTATAACATCTCGTGTTGGTTTCTTAAACAAGATAATGTGCTAACATAAAAAAGTACACTTCAGAAACTGGAGCTAACAGAATTTTCTTTTCTTTTTCTTGTTCTTCTGATTCTTTTGAAAAGTGTATGGTAAGACATTTCATATCAATTTGATTTCTAACACTGATAGCGACGTTTCAGACGTTTAGATGAAGTGAAGTTCCTTGAATGGAGATAGTACTGCCAAACAAACAAAAATTATGATCTAACTTAATATGATATGAAAGATGGAATATTTGTACTACGTAAACCAAAAGTTGACAAAAATTTCATACAACTTGCCAAATAATGAATAAATTGTTTACAACAGCTGAACGAACGATTAAAGACACAGTATAAGAGCAAGTCTGAAAGAATATATCATATCTGAATTTTGGTGGTATATTTGTAGGCATTCACCGTACTAGCGTCCTCAGATCTAGCATATATCACGCCTTATAATTTGATAATCCTCTACAAAGTAATTACATTCACAGTCGTAAAATCTAATTGACTTAAGATGTGTCTAAAAGGTACCAGACGACACGAAAGAATTTGTCCAAACTCGAATTACAATATTTATATGTATCGATCCACAGTTGTGAGTAGACAAACTTTCCATGGTTGTATTGCTGACAAAAGTTGTAAATAAAGTAAACGTGGTGATTATGTTAATTGAGAGCAAATGGTTACACGTTTCCAAGTGATGAAGGATAAGTTTGTGGTACAGCTATAACATCTTACCATTGCGACGGTGGATATTAACTCATGTCACTTGATGAATGAACAGCTCAAATTGACGTTAATATTTTTTCTCCTTCTGTTTTCTCTATAACAGTTCTCGGTAAGACATTTTATTGTATTCTCCATGAGATGAAGCGATGGGCAAAATTAGAACATATATATTGAAGTTGAACAAATATCTTTAGACAATTTTGAGAAAAAAAGTTTCCAACGAATAATCAAAGGTATCATACTTATCTAACTCTGGTTGCTTTGGTTATAACAAATAATGTATTTGCAGTCAGAATGGTCATAATTTAATTAAATTTGGATTTTGCTAGTGGCAAAGTGCCGGAAAGGAAGGTAATGTCAAATGAAACGGCCAGTAGTAACAAAATATATATCCAGCTATCAACAGTAGGGTTAAAAACGACTTTTAGCGAAGAGAACGGAGGAAAAAGTAGTAAACAAAGGATTTCTCTTTTAATAATGCTTTGGTTTGCATGAATAGCTAATTAATGTGGCTCAAATAATAAAAGTGTATTACAGCATTGCATGTTGAATATTTAACTAGAGCACAACAATCACTTCTGTAACGTTATCCTCTTCGTCTTCTGTTTGCTCCCTAACAGATGAGGGTAAGACATTTCATTTTCATATTCCGAAGACTTAAAAGTATTTTGTGGTGGCTTTTTTTCGACTAGGGGAATTGCTTAATATTTTCTGCATCAAATGGCGAAAACTGCATTTACACATGCGTTTATCATCGCGAAAATATAATTTCTTTTAAATTGTGTGATATTTTGTAAATGGATCCCACAACAGTAGAATGGATAATGCCATCATAACACTTTAGTTGAAAATGTCTTTGTTTTTCTTCCTAACTAGTAACCTTTAATACTCAAAGGAAAAAATAGTTCTAAAAATTATTTTCAAGTTGATATAGAGACTTCTAAGTACAGAGAATTTTGATAGCTAAGCAAACATTGCAAATTGTGAATATTGGTCACCATTATATGTGATATATATATATATATATATATATATATATATATATATATATATATGTATATATGTATATATATATGTATACATGTATATATATATATATATATATATATATATGAAAATCGTAATGAGTTGGAAAATCAAGAACAGTGAAAAAACTTTCAGCCTCCACCGGGATTCGAACCACGGGCCTCCCGCTCTGTACGCGGACACCCTAACCACTAGGCTATGGACGCTGATTGTATGTCCAGAGGTTCGAAATATATATATATATATATATATATATATATATATATATATATATATCACATATTATGGTGACCAATATTCACAAAAAGTGCACTGAAAAGTAAGGGAATCGATCATACATTTCAATGGAACATATTGCAATCCGACACACACCAACGCGAATCAGAAGCATGTAACCTATGCATGGAAGAGAAGCTGGCAATAGTACAGTCGAAAGACAGACGATCAGAGCTGTTATCGCGCTGTCGTCATGACAACCGTCATCACACACGCCTGAAGCCGAGATAGTCTGTGATCAGTTCAGTTGCAAGCCGTACCCGTGAAACTCCGAGTAGCATTATGATGGTTATCAAAAAGAAAGGAGTTCAGCTTTTCACCGCTCAGGAGTTGTTCATCATTTAGGATCTAGGCTATTCTAGTTGACAAGGGCTAATTCGTGTACCTCTGTCACCTTGCCTATACACGTTTATTGTTTTTAATAACAAAACATATTCGAATCTCGCCTATTGATTACTTTAACGATATATTTGTTACATAAATAAAGTACACTCTCAAAATATTTGCTCCCAAACATTCTTTCCATTTTCTGTTTTCTCTATGACAGAAGCAGGTAAGACACTTTATTTTAATTTGAGTACTCGCAGCAAAACTAAACTAGTAGCGAGATATTATTTGTAAATAAAAGTATGGTTATCAGGCGCGGCGGAACGGAAAAATTATTGGGGGGCTAATGTGTGGACACTATCTAAGCGGAGCGCCACCATCGGTTGGCGCGGAGCGTACAAGAAAATTTTGGGTTTTTTCAAACCCCCAGATGGCCGGAAACGGCACTTCCCGAGTGTTTTATGCTTCGAATACCTACCCCTAGAATATGGGTCTCAAGCCTGCAATTTCTCAGATTGCACGAAAGTCTGTAAAAACATTGTAATTTGTATATTCGATTGTTTTTTAAGAGAGTAGCTATTACTCGAAGTGTACTCGCAAAGACGTTTTTGAGTGTAGTAAGGGCAGTGGCGGAGCTAGGGGTATTGGTCGGGGGGCAAGAATAGTCTGTAGGGGCGCTTTCGACACTATCTAAGCGTAGCGCCACCACAGGTTGGCGCGGAGCGGTCAGAAATTTTTGAGTAAAGACACTCCCTAGATTGCAGGAAATCACCCTTTCGGGCCTTACTAATTTGCAGATAAACGGAGAATAAATAGGTGTCGTCGCCATTTTATCGGAAAATTACACCAACAGAATATGACAAATGTCAATAGGTATACTAGAGCGCAATAAAATAGTCAATAATCGCGAATAAGTAAAAAAGTAGTGAAAAGCTGAAAAGGGCGCCAGCAGTCCATTTGAGTCCGTCAGGGGGGGGGGGGGCATCCGCCCCTGACTGTATATATGGACGCTCCGCCACTAAGTAAGGGGATGTTGGAGAACTGGCTGAAAATGAGGCAAGTCATTGGCCTAAGACAAAGTTGTGTTACGCTTACCGGTACTCACACTAACTTCTTCCACTTTTCACGGGGCGTGAAGACGCGGTTGGGGTGACAATGTGGTTTATAGCCAGGGGACGGGCCGAGGGTCCCCCAGCAATTACTAAAATTATTACATCTATATAGTATACGTGTGCATCGGACAGATCGACAAGGATGCATTGAAAAATGGGCAGATGCACTTTTCGGAACCTTGGTAAATATTGGGGGGGGGGGGCTTATCATGCATTTGCCCCCTCAACTTTTTCATTGGGGGGCTGAGCCCCCCAAGCCCCCCCCCCCGGTTCCGCCGCCACTGATGGTTATATCGAAGTGTACATACAACTCAAGAAGTAAACACCCGGCCGATTAAGGCAATAGTACCGAAATGTTAGTGTAATTTACTGTTCACAGAAACATTTGATAGATTTTCATCGGAAGAATCATGAAACTAATGACTCACAGTAGAATGCACAATACAAGACTGATTAAACAAGGCACCAGTTTAAGGTTATTCCAGGCTAGGGTCTATTGTTTAATAAAATGTAGGGAAGCTTGTCCATCTTCAGGTCGAAACCACATCCTCGAAGATTATAGCGCTTTGTAATTAGAAGGCATCATATACTTTATTAATTTGGTGATATATTGTGAATGAATCTGGCAACAGAGGAGTGAATGGTGTTATTGCGGCAATTCAACTGTTATTCTTGAAGATATTTAACTCACTTATACGCAGTGACAATATTATAAAACTGGCATTTTGATGCAACTCTAATTAGAGAGAACCATGAAAGCTAAGCAAACATTCCAATTGTATCAGGTTTCATGGATAAATCAACAAGAACAATATTATCGGAAAGTAAAGATTTTTAATATATTTAACTTTTGATTTCCGGGTAAGCACATCCTCAAGTGAATCAAGTACTTAAGCTGTCAACATAGGCTACATTCAATAAAATCACATCTTGAATTACTGGGGAAGTGTTGAGATTTTATTCCAACGAATAAGTATTGAATATCTTTCTTTTCCATGTAAATGTCACTTAGTCTGCCACCTGAATATCCCTTCGTTATGTTCGATTGCTGTAGAAGAACATAGATAGAACTTATATTAAGAAAAAAGTTACGAAACGAAGAACCGTTTTATGATAAGTCGTTACATTATTTTTACGATTCCACCCAGCCAAACAATCTGGATTTAGTTTTGATTTCATCTCGCATAAGAAACTTATAACATGGCAAATTAACAAAAACATCATGTTTCATCCTTTCGTCCTTCCTATGTAATATCTGTATAGTTAATTTGGCTGTAACGATCAAATGAAACTGTTCTCGCACTTTGATTACTTTTAACGACATGTGTATCGTTGTTTTGATTACTTTTGATTAATGTTCCGTCCATCTCTTTTTCCTTTTCCTCTTTCCATATTTCATCTCATTTCCCTCTTATTCTATCTTGTTCTTTGTGTTCTTTTGTTTCTAAAGCGTCAAGAGATGGTGATGCAATCTATTTTAATTTTAAGACAAACGTTTTAAGAAGCTATAGCAGTAGCTCCACAATACTATAGTTGTTTAAATAAAGTGACATAATTTTGAAACATATACTAACAAATTTAACATTAATTTACCGATAAAGTCAACATTGGAAAAAAGTTTCAAGAGGTTTGTAAGTCAGTTTGTACGGCGATTAATTGCTTTCTTCAGCAATCACAGAGTGACAAGCAAATGTTATTGTGAGGGAAATAAATATGCTAACTATGTATGCACAAATGGTTTCTAGGTGTGTAAACGAATGTAACAAAGAATAGTGATATATGTATATATGTCATTAAAACTGATAATGATAAGAAAATATAATGAATAATATGCACACTGAAGTTAAATGGATAATTAAATACACGAGACTCATTTAGCAATGCGCTATTCAAACCTCACGACGTATTTTGTGTCAGCCAATGAAGTTCAACCTATACTTCTTCAGATCCAACAGGGACCCTCTTGTAGCATAGGCTATATAACGTTGTGAACGGTAATAGAAAGGAACTGACTTACAGTGAGAGTCATAAGAACGTAATTAACTTCCGTGAGAGGTGGTAACAATCTAATCCCGCGTGTTGATTCCATTAACTAGAAAATGTTTGTGACATAGACTAGTACATGTGAGTAACGTAGTTTAGATTCGGTGACGGTTGTTTCCATCTTCCTCCTTTTTATCTTAACATTATTTAACGATATTTCCTTGGCAGGAGTTGGTAAGACACTTTCTTTCAATTAATAGTTATAGCAATAACTGCTTGTACAGACATTTATGTGAAGTGTAGCGATTTTCAAATCTATACTACAATAGTGGTAAAATATTTATTATTGTGATCCAAAGAAGTCTCCACTGTTTGAAAGGAAAAACGACCCTCATCAAAATCACATAGTTGTAGGTGGTAATTCCTTTAAATAATGATTGAAAGATAACATTATTTTAGACATGTAAAAGAGGAACATAATGTTAACCTTCAGGTTAAAGAAACTTTCTTATAATTCTAACATGGTGTTTATGAGATATAGCCATTAAAGTTTATACATCGTGTACAAACTATGCAAAATCAATGATGTTAAATCAACCGTTACGATTGAGTTGGTTATAATTGTAAAATAATACATATGATAAAGAATACATTAACAAAGAGAATTTGACTGTAGTGATATTATGAAAAAATCCCCCCCCCCCATTTCCCAACCGTCCACACTTCGTTCTTCATTTCCATATCCACCTTTGGATTTTTCTTTTATACTTATGCTTCCAATACATTTAGACTTTTGTCGAGGTAAGAAAGTGTTTTTTACTTTCTCACACTTACAGTAATATCAATAGATTCACATAGAGCTATCTAAGCCATGATCTTCATGCTCTGTTTGATATATACATATAAATATATATATATATATATATACATATGGTTTTCTCGATTGTAATACTGTAAAAGTGCACTGTACAACACAATTTGAAATATGACATAAATGTTTGCCAGCAGAAACTAACATCATCTATTGTTTCGATTTTGCCAACGTAGTCCAACCTTTATAAATATGACAGGAAACGTGGTTGAGAGTCACCCTGTCTCATTGCTTTGTTTGATAATTACCTCACATTTGTGAAGATTCCTCAGGTTCACATCATCACTCCTTTTGTTCATTTAAGACCTCTAAGAAAGATCCAAAATCAGTTGACCATTGTGTGAGACAAATCTCACCAAGGACTTTGGGATCAGATGACAACATTGTCTGAAATGGTCCAAGAATTCCACATTATATTACTCGTATTTAGGAGACTTTCTTTTTTACTGAAAAGTTCTTCCTAAGCATTGTTAATGTGTGCAGAAATCCGCTAAATAGCTTCGACGCCTTTGCTTTGTCTACGACCAGCTTCGTAAAGAATTATTGATAGAAGTGATTACAAACATTTTAATTAAAGAATAGTTTACCTCGTCAAACGTAAGCTGTTGGTTTTCAGGGTAGTTGCATATGGAATGTGGAGGGTGACCACGAAAGCTATCTTCATCCTGGAACTTTTACTGTGTCCTTTCACATCCCATTGCCTTCATTCCAACATTAGGTTAAAGAATGTTTAATCAGGCATGACTTTTCAGTTTTGTGTTTATAGGACATGATCATTTGAGATCCTTGAAAATGTGCATGTGTTCACTTCGAATGTCGGGTGGTGCACCATGCAAAACGGAATAAAATTATAGTATAATTCTAGTGAAATTTCAGTAAGGCATACCATGATCACATTCCTGTCCTTATCAGCCTCATTTATCCTCCACATTACTCCTCTCTCAAAGTATAACAGAGAACATTTTACTATTATCTCACCTTCCCCTTAACCTAGGAACATATGTACAATATCTTAGCTAGTAGCACAGACAGGAAGTTCTCACATCACACCTCCCATAAACCTCCAACTTCTTAGTTTCAGGAGATCACTCACACTGTGGCCTCCAGTGTAACTTTCTACAACAGAAACCCTACACCTGTTTGTGCACCTGATATTAGATCTCTACCAATTAAGTAGGATGTGTGGTCATTTTTTCAGTAGCTTAACTACTGTAGTAAGGTAAATATGTGGACAGAGAAACTTTCTGTCCCATCATCTTGTAATCTATTGTAAAAGAGTATATAAGATGTAACTTTCACCAATTGTAGTCAGTGTGATTCAACCTGTAGGAGCCGTGCTTAGCACGGTTCTCTCAAGCATACTTTACCCTGACACACTCACTGTACTCAGTTTATATCTATGGCCAGTTGAAGATCTAATATACCATTTAATTCAACTATTTTGTTCGTATCCTTATTACTTGGTCACATACCGCTGTGACAATTTGGTGGAGCAGCGGGCTGTGACAAAAGCATTGTAGGAATGTTTATTCTACTTACAATTGTTTTGTGTAACATCAATGGCAGATGGTAAATAACAATGGGCTCTTTCTTGACACAAGATGTAAACTCCCTCGTCGAACCTTAAATACAAGTCAGTCAGTAAGTTATTAGTATCAATCAGTTGTATGAACTACACATTTTGAAGGTTAGTTCACGTTATTTTCTCTTCCATTTTTCTATTTCTCTATCAAATTAAAGGAACAGGTAAGACTTTGCATCTCAAGTTGAGGACTTACAGTTAAATGATAGCAGTAGCAATATTTATACAGACATTTATATGACGTGATCGGAAACGCATGTGCCTACAAAATCCCATAATTGCCATTCGAAAAATATGGTCATCTGATTGGAACAAGTTTTTAATTCGTTGCAACGAATTGTTAATTTGTCCGTACGAAGTAACAAATATTTTGAAGGAAAAAATAATTTGTTGTAAGAAATTAAAAATATTGTTCTAGTGCCAATGAAATTCCCACGATTGTAAAGGGTGAAAAAAATATCAACAAAAGAATTATCTTCAAGCTATTAACGTAAGGATAGGTTATTTGATTTTCTTATTTTGATGGTTCTATGAAAGCCTCCTGTAACACTGTGTTATATATATATATATATATATATGTATATATATATATATATATATATATATATATATATATATTCACATATATATATATATATATATATATATATATATATACACGCTCGTATATATATATATATATATATATATATATATATATATATATAGATAGATAGATAGATAGATAGATAGATAGATATATAGATATATACATCTTTTATATCGAATCTTTTCGTGAACGTGGTTTCATTCAAGACCTTCCTCTCATATAAGATGCATATAGGTTCTGAGTCCGGAGCCGCCCTTGAAAAATATATTTTATTAGCATATATACTCTACTAGGCATATACGCACAAGCCTTTGTTAACAAACTTAGGACTTTATAATACAATGATGACAGTGGCGGCATTCGCATACGAGATACTATATATAAAGACAACAACAGCCCAAAATGGGTAACATGATTCCTTGCTTAGTGGAATATTAAAAGGCTGTATGTCATCAGCCACTATCACAATATTTTCCGCAAAGATATTTGGCCCAGACAAAGTGGCTCAAAAATATATTTGCCTCCCAAAGTTGTATCCCTCCAAAATTGGCCCGAATGGTTTCCAAAATATTTTGGACCCCACAAATTTGGGCCCAAAATATGTGTCATTAAATACGCTTGAGGTAGAAATAACATGTGGACCCACCCCGCTCACAAGTGGGCCCGGGACATTTTGGGGCCAGATGGCCAGCAAATACCAGTTATTTAATTGAACAGCTATTGTAATGTAAAGAATATTTAAGCCCAAATGGTCATAATGCATTTTAGGTGGAAACTAGAGCAACAGTGCTGCATCCCATCATCTGCGAAAGAAAAACCATTTCATTGGAGGGCTGCCTTGAGTCTTTAATACACTGATGTATGTATGCACTGTGTTTAATTCTCTGCACATAGCTCCATGGCCAATGTAGTAAATCACTGGTTGTTGAACAACACAAGGGAACCAGATTACCCTGACTAGCATATTCTGCCCTGAAAGTAGTTCTAGCAAATTACTTATGGTCACCATGCTCAGACGTGTTCCCTGCTTAGACTGAGATAAAATGGCATGAAATATCAATTGAAGGTTAGGGGTGACACACTTTCAGGGCAATTGACAAGCACGTGGGTAAGTACCCAATCGGTATAGGTAGGGTCTACCTTCGGACATGCAATGGCTTATGACTTTCAACTGGTCCGTACCCTGATTATCTTCCACCCTCCAAATAAAGCTTACTACCATATCCTATATCCACACTATCGAAGGACTCTAAAACGAATGCTAAGATACTGACAAATTGCAAATTGTCAAAAAAATACCACTTGCCTTTATCCAATCATTTATTCATGAACAAGCTGTATTGCGATGCTAATGAGGCACCTTCACCTTCGCCTTCAACAAGAGTGAAAACCATATTTTTAGTTTAGAAAATCACATTCTGAGTAATTCTTTTCTGGACATTTTAATGTTGAGAGTAGTAATGTCTCTCATAACAAAGTTCTGCGTTTCCCAAATAAAATTATATGTACATAAATCGTTAATAGCACGCTCAGCATCAGATCATAAGATGCATGCGAGCATGCATTCATGCATGCATGCATGGATGTATGCGTGTGTGTTTGACGAGCGCGTTAACCCATATGAACACAGTGCAATACGGTTCATTTTAACTTGGATACTTGCAGTTAAATTAAAGCAGTACCAATATATACAGAATATACCACATGAAGTGATGTCAAATTTGATGGAGTGTAATTCATGCTGAAAACAGGAAACCTTCAAACTAAGTCAATGTTCAGACAAACGGTGAAAAAAATCTTCATGAGATGAAAAGATGGACAAGTTTTTATGATGTATATCAATAATTAACCAAAACCTGATCAAATAACTTGCGAAATAATGATCAAAATGTGTATGACAGTTTAACGATACTTAAATGTACGAGACTGCCTAAACAAGGCACAAGTCTTAAAAATAGAGTAACATACTTGGTGCTGAACGACAGTCCAAACACATCGGCATACTCGCCTATTCATATTTGGCAAGGTTCTCCTCGTAACATATATCACGCCGAGTTTGCTAAAAACAGTCCAACACACTTCAATATCGAAATAAAAATATATGTAATTACTTCGAATGTATTTTATGCCAAATACAATTGTTTATGTGATACACTTCATTGATTCGTCTATGTCCTAATTTAAAAACAAAATATGAACTTCTTGCGACTTTAGCGAGAAAGAAAACTAGTAAACAAAGGAATTCTCTCAAAATTTACAACTGAATAAGAATGATGTAAATTGAAAACAGGATGGTCGATGAATTCTGGAATCCCAATCAATGAAGAATAAACCTCTGATGCTTACCACTTGAATTCACTGCGACGATACGCATCTACGTGACATAAAGCTTTGGATTGAATGAATCACCGTTGAATGAATGGCTGTTAAATGTAGCTGTAATCATAACAATCTACTCTCATCTCACATGTTGAATACGTTACAAAAGAGATTTGTTGTGTTAAGTAAACATTTAACGTTCTTCTTCTCGTTTTCCTCTATATCTCATGATGTAAAGTAATAATAAAATGAACATGCCAAGAATGTAACGATGCGCGTAGATGTTAAACAAGAAAGAATTGTTATTTTAAGTTACATGTGTAACAGAATGTATAGCAAAATTGTAATAGTATGTAGATGTGTAAGGCTGGTGAGCAAATAGCTGACAGCAGACAATATCAAGTTCCAAACGATAATGAATACACATCATATAAAAATGACGGTTATCACCTATATATGTGTTCAAGACGACGGTAAATATCCACCGATGTCACTAAATGCTTTGAAAATGGGAAGCTGATTGATGTGACAGTACTTATGACAGTATACTATGATCCCGCATGCTGATTACGTGATAAAAGAGATTTGTTGTGTTAAGTAAACATTAACGTTCTTCTTTTCGTTTTCCTCTTTGCCTCTGGTTTTTCTTCTTCATAAAAGCCACTCGTAAGACATTTCATTACTATCTTAATACTAACATTACAATTCTCGCATTAGCTGCATAGACAGACTAGTACATGAAGTGTATATAACATCCGTTGAGTTTGTAATGCACTTATAATAGTTTCCCACACTTCAGAATTCCTTGATACGGGTCTGGTAAATGTCCAAATAAAACCTTTTGCTATAATCTACTGTATATCTCATGATGTAAAGTAATAATAAAATGAACATGTCAAGAATGTAACGATGCGCGTAGATGTTAAACAAGAAAGAATTGTTATTTTAAGTTACATGTGTAACAGAATGTATAGCAAAATTGTAATAGTATGTAGATGTGTAAGGCTGGTGAGCAAAAAGCAGACAGCAGACAATATCAAGTTCCATACGATAATGAATACACATCATATAAAAATGACGGTTGTCACCTATCTGTGGGTTCAAGACGACGGTAAATATCCACCGATGTCACTAAATGCTTTGAAAATGGGAAGCTGATTGATGTGACAGTACTTATGACAGTATACTATGATCCCGCATGCTGATTACGTGATAAAAGAGATTTGTTGTGTTAAGTAAACATTAACGTTCTTCTTTTCGTTTTCCTCTTTGCCTCTGGTTTTTCTTCTTCATAAAAGCCCGTGGTAAGACATTTCATTACTATCTTAATACTAACATTACAATTCTTGCAGTAGCTGCATAGACAGACTAGTACATGAAGTGTATATAACATCCGTTGAGTTTGTAATGCACTTATAATAGTTTCCCACACTTCAGAATTCCTTGATACGGATCTGGTACATGTCCAAATAAAACCTTTTGCTATAATCTACTGTATATCTCATGATGTAAAGTAATAATAAAATGAACATGCCAAGAATGTAACGATGCGCGTAGATGTTAAACAAGAAAGAATTGTTATTTTAAGTTACATGTGTAACAGAATGTATAGCAAAATTGTAATATTATGTAGATGTGTAAGGCTGGTGAGCAAAAAGCAGACAGCAGACAATATCAAGTTCCATACGATAATGAATACACATCATATAAAAATGACGGTTGTCACCTATCTGTGGGTTCAAGACGACGGTAAATATCCACCGATGTCACTAAATGCTTTGAAAATGGGAAGCTGATTGATGTGACAGTACTTATGACAGTATACTATGATCCCGCATGCTGATTACGTGATAAAAGAGATTTGTTGTGTTAAGTAAACATTAACGTTCTTCTTTTCGTTTTCCTCTTTACCTCTGGTTTTTCTTCTTCATAAAAGCCTCTAGTAAGACATTTCATTACTATCTTAATACTAACATTACCATTCTTGCAGTAGCTGCATAGACAGACTAGTACATGAAGTGTATATAACATCCGTTGAGTTTGTAATGCACTTATAATAGTTTCCCACACTTCAGAATTCCTTGATACGGGTCTGGTACATGTCCAAATAAAACCTTTTGCTATAATCTACTGTATATCTCATGATGTAAAGTAATAATAAAATGAACATGCCAAGAATGTAACGATGCGCGTAGATGTTAAACAAGAAAGAATTGTTATTTTAAGTTACATCTGTAACAGAATGTATAGCAAAATTGTAATAGTATGTAGATGTGTAAGGCTGGTGAGCAAAAAGCAGACAGCAGACAATATCAAGTTCCATACGATAATGAATACACATATAAAAATGACGGTTATCACCTATCTGTGGGTTCAAGACGACGGTAAATATCCACCGATGTCACTAAATGCTTTGAAAATGGGAAGCTGATTGATGTGACAGTACTTATGACAGTATACTATGATCCCGCATGCTGATTACGTGATAAAAGAGATTTGTTGTATGAAGTAAACATTACGTTCTTCTTGAACGTTTTCCTCTGTGTCTCTGTTTTTCTTCTTCATAAAAGCCCGTGGTAAGACATTTCATTACTATCCTAATACTAACGTTGCAATTCTTGCAGTAGCTGCATAAACAGACTAGTTCATGAAGTGAAGATAACATCCGTTGAGTTCGTGATGCCAATGTTATAGTTATACAATAATTGAACATTCAACCGATGAAAAAGTTTTCGTTATAGGCTTCAAACCTGTTCAAACAAGTTGCGAAATAATAAGTCAGAGTAAATGATTTTTGTAACGAGGTATAAAATGCACAATATTGAATAAACAGGGCATAAGTGGAAAAGAAAGAATAGCATATCTGAGGCTGTAAATAATTTCCGATTCATAGGCTGCGTCACAAGGAGATGGAAGGAGGTGATCGTGACCCCTCCAAGTTATGGAAATTAAAATTCCCTCAGGTGTGCCACCACCGTTAAGTAAACATTCCAGTTTTATGTCACTAAGATCAAATATTGTGTTCACTTCTTACACTGTTGGTGCCCACAATTCACAGTTCCTGGATACGGGTCTGGTTCATGACTAAATAAAACCTTTAGCTGTTATCTACTGTATATCCCATGATGCTAAGTAGTAATAAAATGAACTTGCCAAGAATGTAACGATGCGCGAAGTTGTTTAACAAGAAAGAATTGTTCTTTTGAGTTGCAGCTGTAACAGAATGTAGTGCATAATGGTAATAGTGGGTAGATTTATAAGAATGGTGACCAAATAGCTGACAACAGACAATATCAAGTTCCAAACGATAATGAATACACATCATATAAAATGACGGTTATCACCTATCTGTGGGTTCAAGACGACGGTGAATATCCACCGATGACACTTAATGCTTTGAAAATGGGAAGCTGATTGATGGAACTGTATTCATAACAGTATACTATGATCACGCATACTGATTACTTCATAAAAGAGATCTGTTGTATACAATTATCATTAACGCTCTTCTTTTACGTTATCCTCTTTGTCTCTGTTTTTCTTCTTCATAAAAGGCTATGGTAAGACATTTCATTACTATCTTAATTCTTACATTGAAATTCTTGCAGTAGCTGCATAAACAGACTAGTTCATGAAGTTTAGATAACATCCGTTGAGTTCGTAATGCCAATCTAATAGTTAAATAATAATCGAACATTCAACCGATGAAAAAGGTTTTCATAATAGGTATCAAACCTATTCAAACAAGTTGCGAAATAATCAGTCAAAGCTAAATGATTTTGTAACGAAGTATGTAATGTACAATACTGAATAAAAATGGCATAAGTGAAAAAGAAAGAATAGCATATCTGAAGTTGGAAATAATTTCAGACTCATAGGCTGCGGCACGAGGAGATGGAAGGGATGATAACGTGATTCCCGCCCCCCCCCCCACCCCCGTCATGGAAATTAAGATTCCCTCACGTGTGCCACCACCATTAAGTAAATTTTCCAGTTGTACAGTCCCCTAAGCCCAAATATTGGGATCACTTCTTCAACTATAAATGTCCAAATAAAACCTTTTGTTACAATCTACTGCATATCTCATGATGCTAAGTAGTAATAAAATTAACATGCCAAGAATGTAACGATGCGCGAAGTTGTTTAACAAGAAAGAATTATTCTTTTATGTTACAGCTGTAACGGAATGTATTGCGAATTGGTAATAGTGGGTAGATGGATAAGAATGGTGAGCAAATAGCTGACAGCAGACAATTTCAAGTTCCAAACAATCATGAATACACATCATATCAAAATGACGGTTATCACCTATCTGTGGGTTCAAGACGACGGTGAATATCCACCGATGTCACTTAATGCTTTGAAAAATGGGAAGCTGATTAATGGAACTGTATTCATAACAGTATACTATGATCACGCATACTGATTACTTCATAAAAGAGATCTGTTGTATACAATTATCATTAACGCTCTTCTTTTACGTTATCCTCTTTGTCTCTGTTTTTCTTCTTCATAAAAGGCTATCGTAAGACATTTCATTACTATCTTAATTCTTACATTGAAATTCTTGCAGTAGCTGCATAAATAGACTAGTTCATGAAGTTTAGATAACATCCGTTGAGTTCGTGATGCTAATCTAATAGTTAAATAATAATTGAACATTCAACCGATGAAAAAGTTTTCATAATAGGTATCAAACCTATTCAAACAAGTTGCGAAATAATCAGTCAAAGCTAAATAATTTTGTAACGAGGTTTGTAATGCACAATACTGAATAAACATGGCATAACTGAAAAAGAAAGAAGAGCATATCTGAGACTGTAAATAATTTCAGATTCATAGGCTGCGTCAAAAGGAGATGGAAGGAGGATATCGTGACCCCTCTCCATTATGGAAATTAAGATTTTCACGTGTGCTACCACCATTAGGTAAACTTTCCAGTTTGACAGTCACTAAGCTCAAGTATTGTGATAACTTCTTAAACTGTTGGTGCCCACAATTCCTAATTCCTTGATACGGGTCTGGTTCATGTCCAAATAAAACCTTTACCTTTTATCTACTGTATATTTCATGTGCTAAGTAGTAATCAAATGCCCTTGCCAAGAATGTAACGATGCGCCAAGTTGATAAAAAAGAAAGAATTGTTCTTTTACGTTACTGCTGTAACAGAATGTATGGCAAAATGGTAATAGTGGGTAAATGGATAAGAATGGTGAGCAAATAGCAGACAACAGACAATATCAAGTTCCAAACGAGTATGTTTATACATCATATAAAAATGACGGTTCATCACCTATCTGTGGGTTCGAGAAGACGGTGTATATCCACCGATGTCACTTAATGCTCATAGTTGTATATTATGATCTCGCATGATGATTACTTTATATAAGAGATTTGTTGTATGAAGTAAACATTAACGTTTTTCGTTTTCCTTTTCTTCTTTGCCTCTGCTCTTTCTTCTTCATAGACGGCTCTAGTAAGACATTTCATTACTATCTTAATACAAACATTAAAATTCTTGCAGTAGCTGCATAGACAGACTAGTAGATGAAGTGTATATAACATCCGTTGAGTTTGTAATGCACTTATAATAGTTTCCCACACTTCAGAATTCCTTGATACGGGTCTGGTAAATGTCCAAATAAAACCTTTTGCTATAATCTACTGTATATCTCATGATGTAAAGTAATAATAAAATGAACATGCCAAGAATGTAACGATGCGCATAGATGTTTAACAAGAAAGAATTGTTATTTTCAGTTACAGGTGTAACAGAATGTATAGCAAAATTGTAATAGTATGTAGATGTGTAAGGCTGGTGAGCAAATATCTGACAGCAGACAATATCAAGTTCCAAACGATCATGTATACACATAATAGAAAAATGACGGTTATCACCTATCTGTGGGTTCAAGACGACGGTGAATATCCACCGATGACACTTAATGCTTTGAAAATGGGAAGCTGATTGATGGAACTGTATTCATAACAGTATACTATGATCACGCATACTGATTACTTTATAAAAGAGATTTGTTGTATACAATTATCATTAACGCTTTTCTTTTACGTTATCCTCTTTGTCTCTGTTTTTCTTCTTCATAAAAGGCTATCGTAAGACATTTCATTACTATCTTAATACTAACATTGACATTCTTGCAGCAGCTGCATATACAGGCTAGTACATGAAGTGAAGATAACATCCGTTGAGTTCGTGATACCAATCTTATAGTTATACAGTAATTGAACATTCAACCGATGAAAAAGGTTTTCATGAATAGGTATCAAACCTACCCAAACAAGTTGCGAAGTAATAAATCAAAGCTAAATGATTTTGTCTGCTTCATGACTAAATAAAACCTTCACCTGTAATCTACTGTATATCCCATGATGCTAAGTTATCATAAAATGAACTTGCCAAGAATGTAACGATGCGCGAAGTTGTTTAACAAGAGAGAATTGTTCCGATTCATAATAATTTCCGATTCATGGGCTGCGTCACAAGGAGATGGAAGGAGGTGATCGTGACCCCTCCAAGTTATGGAAATTAAGATTCCCTCAGGTGTGCCACCACCGTTAAGTAAACATTCCAGTTTTATAGTCACTAAGATCAAATATTGTATTCACTTCTTACACTGTTGGTGCCCACAATTCACAGTTCCGGGATACGGGTCTGGTTCATGACTAAATAAAACCTTTAGCTGTTATCTACTGTATATCTTATGATGCTAAGTATTAATAAAATGAACTTGCCAAGAATGTAACGATGCGCGAAGTTGTTTAACAAGCGAGAATTGTTCTTTTGAGTTACAGCTGTAACAGAATGTATGGCATAATAGTAATAGTAGGTAGATTTATAAGAATGGTGACCAAATAGCTGACAACAGACAATATCAAGTTCCAAACGATAATGAATACACATCATATAAAATGACGGTTATCACCTATCTGTGGGTTCAAGACGACGGTGAATATCCACCGATGACACTTAATGCTTTGAAAATGGGAAGCTGATTGATGGAACTGTATTCATAACAGTATACTATGATCACGCATACTGATTACTTCATAAAAGAGATCTGTTGTATGCAATTATCATTAACGCTCTTCTTTTACGTTATCCTCTGTCTCTGTTTTTCTTCTTCATAAAAGGCTATGGTAAGACATTTCATTACTATCTTAATTCTTACATTGAAATTCTTGCAGTAGCTGCATAAACAGACTAGTTCATGAAGTGAAGATAACATCCGTTGAGTTCGTGATACCAATCTTATAGTTATACAGTAATTGAACATTCAACCGATGAAAAAGGTTTTCATGAATAGGTATCAAACCTACCCAAACAAGTTGCGAAGTAATAAATCAAAGCTAAATGATTTTGTCTGCTTCATGACTAATTAAAACCTTCACCTGTAATCTACTGTATATCCCATGATGCTAAGTAATCATAAAATGAACTTGCCAAGAATGTAACGATGCGCGAAGTTGTTTAACAAGAGAGAATTGTTCCGATTCATAATAATTTCCGATTCATGGGCTGCGTCACAAGGAGATGGAAGGAGGTGATCGTGACCCCTCCAAGTTATGGAAATTAAGATTCCCTCAGGTGTGCCACCACCGTTAAGTAAACATTCCAGTTTTATAGTCACTAAGATCAAATATTGTATTCACTTCTTACACTGTTGGTGCCCACAATTCACAGTTCCGGGATACGGGTCTGGTTCATGACTAAATAAAACCTTTAGCTGTTATCTACTGTATATCTTATGATGCTAAGTATTAATAAAATGAACTTGCCAAGAATGTAACGATGCGCGAAGTTGTTTAACAAGCGAGAATTGTTCTTTTGAGTTACAGCTGTAACAGAATGTATGGCATAATAGTAATAGTAGGTAGATTTATAAGAATGGTGACCAAATAGCTGACAACAGACAATATCAAGTTCCAAACGATAATGAATACACATCATATAAAATGACGGTTATCACCTATCTGTGGGTTCAAGACGACGGTGAATATCCACCGATGACACTTAATGCTTTGAAAATGGGAAGCTGATTGATGGAACTGTATTCATAACAGTATACTATGATCACGCATACTGATTACTTCATAAAAGAGATCTGTTGTATGCAATTATCATTAACGCTCTTCTTTTACGTTATCCTCTGTCTCTGTTTTTCTTCTTCATAAAAGGCTATGGTAAGACATTTCATTACTATCTTAATTCTTACATTGAAATTCTTGCAGTAGCTGCATAAACAGACTAGTTCATGAAGTGAAGATAACATCCGTTGAGTTCGTGATACCAATCTTATAGTTATACAGTAATTGAACATTCAACCGATGAAAAAGGTTTTCATGAATAGGTATCAAACCTACCCAAACAAGTTGCGAAGTAATAAATCAAAGCTAAATGATTTTGTCTGCTTCATGACTAAATAAAACCTTCACCTGTAATCTACTGTATATCCCATGATGCTAAGTTATCATAAAATGAACTTGCCAAGAATGTAACGATGCGCGAAGTTGTTTAACAAGAGAGAATTGTTCCGATTCATAATAATTTCCGATTCATGGGCTGCGTCACAAGGAGATGGAAGGAGGTGATCGTGACCCCTCCAAGTTATGGAAATTAAGATTCCCTCAGGTGTGCCACCACCGTTAAGTAAACATTCCAGTTTTATAGTCACTAAGATCAAATATTGTATTCACTTCTTACACTGTTGGTGCCCACAATTCACAGTTCCGGGATACGGGTCTGGTTCATGACTAAATAAAACCTTTAGCTGTTATCTACTGTATATCTTATGATGCTAAGTATTAATAAAATGAACTTGCCAAGAATGTAACGATGCGCGAAGTTGTTTAACAAGCGAGAATTGTTCTTTTGAGTTACAGCTGTAACAGAATGTATGGCATAATAGTAATAGTAGGTAGATTTATAAGAATGGTGACCAAATAGCTGACAACAGACAATATCAAGTTCCAAACGATAATGAATACACATCATATAAAATGACGGTTATCACCTATCTGTGGGTTCAAGACGACGGTGAATATCCACCGATGACACTTAATGCTTTGAAAATGGGAAGCTGATTGATGGAACTGTATTCATAACAGTATACTATGATCACGCATACTGATTACTTCATAAAAGAGATCTGTTGTATGCAATTATCATTAACGCTCTTCTTTTACGTTATCCTCTGTCTCTGTTTTTCTTCTTCATAAAAGGCTATGGTAAGACATTTCATTACTATCTTAATTCTTACATTGAAATTCTTGCAGTAGCTGCATAAACAGACTAGTTCATGAAGTGAAGATAACATCCGTTGAGTTCGTAATGCCAATCTAATAGTTAAATAATAATCGAACATTCAACCGATGAAAAAGGTTTTCATAATAGGTATCAAACCTATTCAAACAAGTTGCGAAATAATCAGTCAAAGCTAAATGATTTTGTAACGAAGTATGTAATGTACAATACTGAATAAAAATGGCATAAGTGAAAAAGAAAGAATAGCATATCTGAAGTTGGAAATAATTTCAGACTCATAGGCTGCGGCACGAGGAGATGGAAGGGATGATAACGTGATTCCCGCCCCCCCCCCACCCCCGTCATGGAAATTAAGATTCCCTCACGTGTGCCACCACCATTAAGTAAATTTTCCAGTTGTACAGTCCCTAAGCCCAAATATTGGGATCACTTCTTCAACTATAAATGTCCAAATAAAACCTTTTGTTACAATCTACTGCATATCTCATGATGCTAAGTAGTAATAAAATTAACATGCCAAGAATGTAACGATGCGCGAAGTTGTTTAACAAGAAAGAATTATTCTTTTATGTTACAGCTGTAACGGAATGTATTGCGAATTGGTAATAGTGGGTAGATGGATAAGAATGGTGAGCAAATAGCTGACAGCAGACAATTTCAAGTTCCAAACAATCATGAATACACATCATATCAAAATGACGGTTATCACCTATCTGTGGGTTCAAGACGACGGTGAATATCCACCGATGTCACTTAATGCTTTGAAAAATGGGAAGCTGATTAATGGAACTGTATTCATAACAGTATACTATGATCACGCATACTGATTACTTCATAAAAGAGATCTGTTGTATACAATTATCATTAACGTTCTTCTTTTACGTTATCCTCTTTGTCTCTGTTTTTCTTCTTCATAAAAGGCTATCGTAAGACATTTCATTACTATCTTAATTCTTACATTGAAATTCTTGCAGTAGCTGCATAAATAGACTAGTTCATGAAGTTTAGATAACATCCGTTGAGTTCGTGATGCTAATCTAATAGTTAAATAATAATTGAACATTCAACCGATGAAAAAGTTTTCATAATAGGTATCAAACCTATTCAAACAAGTTGCGAAATAATCAGTCAAAGCTAAATAATTTTGTAACGAGGTTTGTAATGCACAATACTGAATAAACATGGCATAACTGAAAAAGAAAGAATAGCATATCTGAGGCTGTAAATAATTTCAGATTCATAGGCTGCGTCAAAAGGAGATGGAAGGAGGATATCGTGACCCCTCTCCATTATGGAAATTAAGATTTTCACGTGTGCTACCACCATTAGGTAAACTTTCCAGTTTGACAGTCACTAAGCTCAAGTATTGTGATAACTTCTTAAACTGTTGGTGCCCACAATTCCTAATTCCTTGATACGGGTCTGGTTCATGTCCAAATAAAACCTTTACCTTTTATCTACTGTATATTTCATGTGCTAAGTAGTAATCAAATGCCCTTGCCAAGAATGTAACGATGCGCCAAGTTGATAAAAAAGAAAGAATTGTTCTTTTACGTTACTGCTGTAACAGAATGTATGGCAAAATGGTAATAGTGGGTAAATGGATAAGAATGGTGAGCAAATAGCAGACAACAGACAATATCAAGTTCCAAACGAGTATGTTTATACATCATATAAAAATGACGGTTCATCACCTATCTGTGGGTTCGAGAAGACGGTGTATATCCACCGATGTCACTTAATGCTCATAGTTGTATATTATGATCTCGCATGATGATTACTTTATATAAGAGATTTGTTGTATGAAGTAAACATTAACGTTTTTCGTTTTCCTTTTCTTCTTTGCCTCTGCTCTTTCTTCTTCATAGACGGCTCTAGTAAGACATTTCATTACTATCTTAATACAAACATTAAAATTCTTGCAGTAGCTGCATAGACAGACTAGTAGATGAAGTGTATATAACATCCGTTGAGTTTGTAATGCACTTATAATAGTTTCCCACACTTCAGAATTCCTTGATACGGGTCTGGTAAATGTCCAAATAAAACCTTTTGCTATAATCTACTGTATATCTCATGATGTAAAGTAATAATAAAATGAACATGCCAAGAATGTAACGATGCGCATAGATGTTTAACAAGAAAGAATTGTTATTTTCAGTTACAGGTGTAACAGAATGTATAGCAAAATTGTAATAGTATGTAGATATGTTAGGCTGGTGAGCAAATATCTGACAGCAGACAATATCAAGTTCCAAACGATCATGTATACACATAATAGAAAAATGACGGTTATCACCTATCTGTGGGTTCAAGACGACGGTGAATATCCACCGATGACACTTAATGCTTTGAAAATGGGAAGCTGATTGATGGAACTGTATTCATAACAGTATACTATGATCACGCATACTGATTACTTTATAAAAGAGATTTGTTGTATACAATTATCATTAACGCTTTTCTTTTACGTTATCCTCTGTCTCTGTTTTTCTTCTTCATAAAAGGCTATGGTAAGACATTTCATTACTATCTTAATTCTTACATTGAAATTCTTGCAGTAGCTGCATAAACAGACTAGTTCATGAAGTTTAGATAACATCCGTTGAGTTCGTAATGCCAATCTAATAGTTAAATAATAATTGAACCTTCAACCGATGAAAAAGGTTTTCATAATAGGTATCAAACCTATCCAAACAAGTTGCGAAATAATCAGTCAAAGCTAAATAATTTTGTAACGAGGTATGTAATGCACAATACTGAATAAACAGGGCGCAAGTGGACAAAAAATAGCTCATCTGAAGTTAAAAATAATTTCAGACTCATATGCTGCGTCACGAGGGGATTGAAGGGGTGATAACGTGACCCTCTCCGTTATGGAAATTAAGAGTTCGTCACGTGTGCAACAACCATTAGGTAAACTCTCCAGTTTTACAGTCACTAAACTAACACAATGTGATCACTTCTTAAACTGCTGGTGCCCACAATTCCTTATTCCTTCATACGGGTCTATGTCCAAATACAACCTTTAGCTGTGATCTACTGTATATCTCAAGTAGTAATAAAATAAACCTGCCAAGAATGGATAGCTGATTGATGTGGCTGTATTTATAGCAGTAAATTCTGATCTATTTTTTAATTTGTTTGTATATTTGCTCCACATTTGGCTGTCGTAGCGGCAGTTTTGTCAATAAAAACCGTCCAAAAAACAAAACGTATGCTACAATGTGGAGAGTTTCCTTGCTATTATATTTCGGATCAAAGTTACAGTCCTTAAAACATAATTAATGCATCCTTGGATCAAGTCAAACATGAAGGTGCAACATTGAAACACAGTACACTAAATTACATATTTTTGCTAGACCGAATTTGCAAGGGAAATACTAGATCCGGTTTTCTTTGTTATATATTTACTTTCTATAATTAAACTTGATATCTGATAAGTGTAATTTTTGTTTTCAAAATAGTCAAACATCTATTCACTTATTTTGTTCTTCCGCCCTCACTCATTCTCATATTCAGTCCCCTCCGACATCGCACCCTCTTTTAGTGTTACTTGAACATAAAGTTTCGTTATCAGTGCAAGTTTTGCTTTAAATCTTTCATTTTAGGGTAAATGGGACTAGCCATACAGCCTGCCCGGTTCTGAATTACAACTACTGTATACAGCATCGAATCGGAACTTGGATTTAACTTTCAATTATCGAAATAATCATGAGATAGTCATATAGTATAGAAAATTTACATGGCCGAGATAGGTTGAACAAAATGGTATTATGCAGGAGGGCGTAGTAATGGCTATGGGGTTAAATGAAGATATTAATATAATATGTATTGTCATTATAGTCGTGAAAGGTACCTCCTTTCAGAATTGCTGTTAATACCTTTAAAAACATAAAATTAAAATTAACTGATCGTCTTCTTTTATTGAAGCTTTATTGATGCATTGTCTGTTTTACCGTAGTTGATTATGTTACTTCATTAGTCTGATAAACTAAACATCACAAATCACGAAAAATGTCTTCTTTTGTTTTTATTATGATTTCTTTTGGGATACAAGCAATTTCTTAGTATTTCAAACGTCTGGCACAGGCTGGGTTAGTCACAATATAAGTATTAAATTGATTGAGAGGTACGGGTTGTGTGGGGAGAGGGGAGAGGGGAGCTTCTGTCTGCGCAAAAGTTTGCACCCGAACAATATGAAATGTGCCAATAGCATGAGTGGCGTCATTTAAAATGTGGACTCCAAGAACTGCAAAACCGAAGAGCTCTCATCTTGAATAATACAACGCTTTGAATAAATATATAAATGATACGCAGAACCAGGTACGTATTAATGATGCACAGATACTAAGCTTAGTATTAATGATACACATATAGGGGTAAATATTAGAAAAACATGTACAAAGGCATTGTTAACAGTAATAATACCCTGGATTGCTAATATTAATGTTACACAGAATAAAAGGAAAATATTAAACACACATAGACAGGGGTAAAATCGGTGATAGATAGTAAGGGGTTAATATTAATGACATAAAGACAACAATAACAATGATAGATACACTAACCTTGCTACATTATAATGATGTACATTTGCCATATCGGCTGCTGTAATAATGCTACTACAGTGTTAGCCTAATAAAGGAGTTAAGGCACCGCATTGAGGCTTGACCAGAAATTAAAACAAGATGTCCAAGATGGATTTCTTACGGTGTGGGGCAACTTCATATTGAGGGGGGGGGGGAAGAGAATAAACAAGATTTGTTTTCTAGAAGTTCCCAGCGGCCTAGAACAAGCTTGGGCTCATTTTTCTTGTAGTTGTTTGTAAAATTTGCTAAGCTTTACTAGGCCTAGCCTAGTCCAATTTTGTGCTTGCATTCTTCATTGGTACTTTTTTTGGAGCCTTTATTTTTATTTTTTTTTTTTTGCTCAATTTATATTGAGCGACTTGGCCACACGAAATTATACAGAAAATGATTGAAAAGCGTAATATTACTTACGGAAAATATTGTAATTATTCCGATACAATGTTGTTCAATGTCCATAAAAATATATTGTTATTCCATACAAAGCTTACGTAACTCCTTACGTACACAAGTTAGCAGACAGCAAAAAATGACATATAGTTAAAAGCGACGTGGTCTGTAAATAATGCAAACCCTACAGATGGGATATTGAGAGATGGGATATGGAGAGAATATGACAAAAACAAATTCCACTTTTGTAGAACCAGTTGCGTTTAACCTGGGTCGAAATATAATTTGCTTTGCCTTTAATACATTTATTTTGAAAAACAATCAATATCCTCTGAGATATCCATGACAATCTTGCCAAAATTCTAAATACCTAATGGCAGACACTGTAAAAACATAGATTTAAACCATACTGTATTTTGATGAGTTTTTGGTACTTAATCAATACAAGAAAATGGTGGGTCTGATTCAATTTTCCTGTAATAACTTTGCCTGTTAAAGGATTTTTCCACTGACAATTGGCCTCACGTAATTAGTTCCCTGTGTGAAGACTTAAATATTGTAAAAAGTGAAGGAATAGTTGTAGTTAACCACAATCTTAATCTAATATTTCATTGCAGGGGATAATTTAGGATCCCATTTTCTTGGTGGATTTTAAATTGGAAAAGGAATTTCGAGTCAAGCTCAATGAAAACTAAAAGATAATCACAGTTAAGGAATCAGATGATATTGTCAAAGTAATTCAGGAAGCTATTGGGACAGGTCAGGCACACATTTTTTTACAAAATTACGACAAGGAGTGGGATGTTTGGATTGATGTTACTAGTTTTGAGCAAATACCTCATAGAACTGTTTTGACCGGTATAATTAAAATTCCCCTGAAACTATTGATATTTCTCTAAATAATGATAAAATCGAAGTATTAAAATCAGATGATTCCTCAACCAGCTCAGGGGAGATGTTTGTAGGTTCGACTCTCCCTAGTCTAAAACGAAAGCGGCCAGATAAATTTGTCATTCCAGACAAAATGTTTCTCATAACTAAAATAGGCATTGCAAAATGAGAGACCTCTCTTTGGGATCAAAGAAGGGAACTGCTGGATGTAATTGCAAATGAACTTTCAAAATATACAGACAATCCAAGTAAAAGTGAAAGGAAACCAACTGCTCTAGAGCTGATTTAAAAAAAAAGTCCCTAAAAGAGATATCGGGCAGTGGTACAGATGGATGGAAGGAAATAATGTAAGGAGAGCCAAGAATATGAGCAGTCCATCAACTAGTAATATAAGGAAACAGAGTATTTCACCAAGAACGTTTGCAACACAGAACCAGTAATAATAGTTTTAACTGCCTTGTCATGCCTTATCACACAAGGTGATCATGGTGAGTATATGATACACATTTATTTTGATGCCAATCTCATGAATGGTAATAAGTTATAAGGGCTTAGAACAAGTCCTTTAAAATATTGATTTTTTGGGCAATTGTTTACCTGATTACAATCACACTTGTCACTGGTAAAGAATTAGGGTCCACATTTGGTTGTTATGAACAGCTGAATGAATATTCATAAAGCGACATTCATTGGCTTGCAATTGCGCTAACTCAACAATTATAAGGTGGATTGAAGGCATACTTGATTTTATTTAGCTCATATCATGAATTTTGATTAGTGTGTCGTGAACACACTCATTAAGATCAATACTGGTCCAAAAGTGTTTGGTGACATTGGTAGAAAGTGGGAACATGTAGTTGCATTTTTGGTATGATTATAAGAGTTATTTTGTACAAGTTGAGCAGTTTGGAAAAGGAGGTTAGTAGTACACAGGGCATAGTTGAGACATTTGTATGTGCATGCGAATGATCGTGCGCCTTAGAAGATAAGGCCTGTATGTAAGACTAATGATGATAACTTTCCTTTTGCAGTAGGCAAAGCGAGGAGAGGTAAACTGGAGTCCAACGCTTCCTGATGGAGAAGATGGCAAAACTGTTAAAGAGGATGTGGAGGTTATGAACAAAGAATGGAAGAATGCCACTCCAAACATAGCTATATGACACGAAGAATGGAAATAACTTATTCTCAAATACGTCAGCTAATTAACTCCAAGCCACTGGTTGTCCAAATCCAACGAGGTTTATCCTGCATTGCTTCACCAAGTAAATTGGAAATTAATTCTAATACCTTACAGACACAGAACTTTACAGAACCTTCCAAGCCTCCTTGACCAAGGTAGCAAGCAAAAACCCTATCACAAGCCAGAAGCAAGCCAAGAAATCAGCCTACAATGGTGAAACACTTGCAGATTGAGAACAAGACTTTTGCTACCCTTTTGTTCCTTCCCAATGTACTTGGAATGACAGTTTAGTCAAAGTTTACGAGGTGAGGATTTTTTGTGCTTGATTTGCTGCTCTTACAACTTGTTACAGACTATAGAATTATTGAAATACCAAACCAGTGATGGAAACCCCTTAGTTGACTCATTGTACTGACAACTATCTAAAAAAAGTACTTTGAAAAGCCATTTGGGAAATTTGGCATCTGAGTTTCAGTTTACCTCCCAACCCCTTTACCAACCCACAATTGGTCTTAGAATCTACTTCGTTGGTTACTTAATGGCTAGCCTTAAATCAACAATTGTATTACTAACATGAATGTATAAAACTAGAGTTCTGAGACAAATGATTTTGTTTTTTCCTTTTGCAGTAACAGACAAGAACAGGTTACATTGGGGACGCAGCTGAAAATGTAGATCGATCCATTGCTTACGGTTATTGGAGATGTGAGGAAGCCAAACTGTTGTTATGTTGTTTTGCTTAAACAACCGTTGTTCTTGACACTGCAAATATTATTTCCACTGCAAGCTCTTTGTTTGGGCTCAATTAATCCTACAACATTGAATATACCAAGAATACGCTTGAAACATACATATTAAGTTAGAAATTATTCTGCATGTACATCGTAGTTGTTACATGGTCTTATCCAACTTTTTATGAGGGGAGAGGGTGGGGGAAGGGTAGTTGTGTCAGAATTATATACTTTATGTGTATTGCTGGTAATTGCACGGTTAAATCCGAGTGTTATTGTAGGGGGGGGGGGGGTAGTGGTGTCATATTTATATACTCTATTGTGTATTGCTAGTTTTTTGCATAGTTTAATCCAAGTGTCTAAAGGTGGGGGCAGTAGTGTCAGATTTATATATGTTATTTAATATTGCTAGTTATTGCATAGTTTATTCCAAGTGTCTATGGGGGGCAATGGTGTCAGATTTATATACTTGACTGTGTATTGCTGGTTATTGCAATGTTTAGTCAAAGTTTCTAATGTGAGGGTGGGGGCAGTGGTGACAGCTTTATATACTTTGTTGTGTATTGCCAGATATTGCATAGTTTATTCCAGGTATCTAAGGGGGTGGGTAGACAGTGGTGTCAGATTTATATACTTTATGGTGTATTTCTAGTTATTGCATAGTTTAATCCGAGTGTCTAAAGGTGGGGGGCAGTCGTGTCAGATTTATATATGTTATTTAATATTGCTATATATTGCATAGTTTAATACAAGTGTCTATGGGGCAGTGGTGTTAGATTTATATACTTGACTATGTTTTGCTGGTTATTGCAATGTTTAATCCAAGTGTCTATAGGGGGGGGGGGGGCAGTAGTGTCAGATTTATATACTTGATTGTGTATTACTAGTTATTGCATAGTTTAACCCAAGTATCTAAGGGAGGTGGGACACTAGTGTCATATTTATATACTTTATGATGTATTTCTAGTTATTGCATAGTTTAATCCGAGTGTCTCAAGGTGGGGGCAGTAGTGTCAGATTTATATATGTTATTTAATATTGCTAGTTATTGCATAGTTTATTCCAAGTGTCTATGGGGGCAATGGTGTCAGATTTATATACTTGCCTGTGTATTGCTGGTTATTGCAATGTTTAGTCAAAGTTTCTAATGTGAGGGTGGGGGCAGTGGTTACAGCTTTATATACTTTGTTGTGTATTGCCAGATATTGCATAGTTTATTCCAGGTATCTAAGGGGGTGGGTAGACAATGGTGTCAGATGTATATACTTTATGTTGTATTTCTAGTTATTGCATAGTTTAATCCGAGTGTCTAAAGGTGGGGGGCAGTCGTGTCAGATTTATATGTGTTATTTAATATTGCTATATATTGCATAGTTTAATACAAGTGTCTATTGAAGAGGGGGCAGTGGTGTCAGCTTTATATACGTTGTGGGGAATTATTGGTTATTGCATAGTTTAATCCCAGTGTCTACTGGGGGGGGCAGTGGTATCATATTTAAATATGTTATTTAATATTGCTAGTTATTGCATAGTTTAATCCAAGTGTCTAAAGGTGGGGGCAGTGGTGTCAGATTTATATAGTTTATTTTGTATTGCTAGTTATTGCATAATTTATTCCAAGTGTCTAAAGGGGGGGGGGGCAGTGGTGTCAGTTTTATATACTTGGTTGTGTATTACTAGTTATTGCATACTTTAATCACAGTTACTATGGTGTGGGGATGACTGTGAATTCAGCTTCATATAATTTGTTGTGTATTGCTTGTTTATTGCATAGTTTAATTTAAGTGTCTATGGGGGTGTCAGTGGTGTCAGATTCATAAACTTGATTGTGTTTTGCTAGTTATTGCATTGTTTATTCCAAGTGTCTAAAGGGGGGGGGGGGCAGTTGTCAGATTTATATATTTTATTGTGTATTGCTAGTTATGCATAGTATATTCCAGGTGTCCAAGGGGTGGAGTGGACAATGGTGTCAGATGTATATACTTTATGTTGTATTTCTAGTTATTGCATAGTTTAATCCAAGTGTCTATGGGAGGGGGGAGTGTTGTCTGATTTATATACGTTATTTAGTATTGCTAGTTATTACATAGTTTAAACCAAGTGTCTATGGGGGGGGGGCAGTGATGTCAGCTTTATATACTTGATTGTGTAGTGGTAGTTATTGCATAGTTTAATCCAAGTTTCTAAAGGAGGGGGGCAGTGTTGTCAGATTTATATTCGTTATTTAGTATTGCTAGTTGATTGCATAGTTTAATTCAAGTGTCTATGGGGGCAGTGGTGTCAGATTTATATACTTGACTGTGTATTGCTAGGAATTGCAAAGTTTAATTAAATTTTCTATGGCGATTGGGGGAGGGTGGGTATAGTGTGGCAAGTGTATATTTCAAACATGTTGTATAATGACAGATGACAATTTCAACTATTAGATTGCCCTTCTGGAAATTTAATGATGTAATTTCACAAAATGTCTTCATCATCAATCTTTTATTTCATAAAAAATTGATTTAATCATCTATTGAAAGTAGTAAAATAAACAAAGTTATTTGAAAAGGTATCCTTTCTTACTTTTATCAAGAGCACTCTGTTCATTTACACCACTACTTGGTGTAACCTATAGGTGAACCCACTTTCTCGGTAGCAACTTCTGCTACCACCAGATGGTGAGGAAACGTGAAGTTACCTCAGGAACTGGTGTAGTATTTCCCAGCTAATAAATGAGTGTAGTTTATCCCCATAATAGGAAAAACCTCGGTTTTCCCACAATGTTAGGGAGTGTTACACCCCTAACTAACCAGCTAACCCTTGGAAGTCAGCAAAACTAAAGTTTCACCACTACCTAGGACACAATAACCTTAAAAATGAGGAAACATGGTTTGACCCTAGACTAAAGGAAACAACAACGTTTCCCTAATGGTGAGGGAACATAGCTACCCCAAATAACGGTGTAGTCTGATTGCACCCACTTTTTGAAGAAACCTGGCCCTATGTTTTTACAGTGTATACTAAATTAAATATTAATGTTATGTCTGAGGTCAACATTAACGATACTCACACCGAAGTAACAATTAAAGACACATTAACTGTAAGGTTATAGATATATACAGACTAAATATAAATGATACGATATGGGGTAAACTTTGATTACATACAGACTAGGGTAAATATAAATGATACAATATGGGGTAAACCTTAATTATATACAGACTAGTGTTAATATCAATGATACAATGTGGGGTTAACCTTGATAATATACTGACTAGGGTAAGTATAAATGATACAACACGGGGTAAATCTGATTATATAGAGACTAGGGTAAATATAAATGATACAATATGGGGTTAACCTTGATTACATACAGACTAGGGTAAATATAAATGATACAATATGGGGTAAACCTTCATTATATACAGACTAGGGTAAATATATAAATGATACAATATGGGGTAAACCTTGATTATATACAGACTAGGGTAAATATAAATGATACAATATGGGGTTAACCTTGATTACATACAGACTAGGGTAAATATAAATGATACAATATGGGGTAAACCTTGATTACATACAGACTAGGGTAAATATAAATGATACAATATGGGGTAAACCTTGATTATATACAGACTAGGGTAAATATAAATGATACAATATGGGGTAAACCTTGATTATATAGAGACTAGGGTAAATATAAATGATACAATATGGGGTAAACCTTGATTATATACAGACTAGGGTAAATATAAATGATACAATATGGGGTTAACCTTGATTACATACAGACTAGGGTAAATATAAATGATACAATATGGGGTAAACCTTGATTACATACAGACTAGGGTAAATATATAAATGATACAATATGGGGTAAACCTTGATTATATACAGACTAGGGAAAATATAAATGATACAATATGGGGTAAACCTTGATTATATAGAGACTAGGGTAAATATAAATGATACAATATGGGGTAAACCTTGATTATATACAGACTAGGGTAAATATAAATGATACAATATGGGGTAAACCTTGATTACATACAGACTAGGGTAAATATATAAATGATACAATATGGGGTAAACCTTGATTATATAAAGACTAGGGTAAATATAAATGATACAATATGGGGTAAACCTTGATTTTATAGAGACTAGGGTAAATATAAATAATACAATATGGGGTAAACCTTGATTATATACAGACTAGGGTAAATATGAATGATACAAAATGGGGTTAACCTTGATTATATACAGACTAGGGTCAAAATAAATGATACAATATGGGGTAAACATTGATTACATACAGACTAGGGTAAATATAAATGATACAATATGGGGTTAAACCTTGATTACATACAGACTAGGGTAAATATAAATGATAAAATATGGGGTAAACCTTGATTACATACAGAAAAGGGTAAATATATAAATGATACAATATGGGGTAAACCTTGATTATATACAGACTAGGGTAAATATATAAATGATACAATATGGGGTAAACCTTGATTACATACAGACTAGGGTAAATATAAATGATACAATATGGGGTATATCTGATTATATAGAGACTAGGGTAAATATAAATGATACAATATGGGGTTAACCTTGATTACATACAGACTAGGGTAAATATAAATGATACAATATGGGGTAAACCTTGATTATATACAGACTAGGGTAAATATAAATGATACAATATGGGGTAAACCTTGATTACATACAGACTAGGGTAAATATAAATGATACAATATGGGGTAAACCTTGATAACATACAGACTAGGGTAAATATAAATGATACAATATGGGGTAAACCTTGATTACATACAGACTAGGGTAAATATAAATGATACAATATGGGGTAAACCTTGATTATATACAGACTAGGGTAAATATAAATGATACAATATGGGGTAAACCTTAATTATATACAGACTAGGGTAAATATAAATGATACAATATGGGGTAAACCTTGATAACATACAGACTAGGGTAAATATAAATGATACAATATGGGGTAAACCTTGATTACATACAGACTAGGGTAAATATAAATGATACAATATGGGGTAAACCTTGATTATATACAGACTAGGGTAAATATAAATGATACAATATGGGGTAAACCTTAATTATATACAGACTAGGGTAAATATAAATGATACAATATGGGGTAAACCTTGATAATATACTGACTAGGGTAAATATAAATGATACAATATGGGGTTAACCTTGATTACATACAGACTAGGGTAAATATAAATGATACAATATGGGGTTAAACCTTGATTACATACAGACTAGGGTAAATATAAATGATAAAATATGGGGTAAACCTTGATTACATACAGAAAAGGGTAAATATACAAATGATACAATATGGGGTAAACCTTGATTATATACAGACTAGGGTAAATATATAAATGATACAATATGGGGTAAACCTTGATTACATACAGACTAGGGTAAATATAAATGATACAATATGGGGTATATCTGATTATATAGAGACTAGGGTAAATATAAATGATACAATATGGGGTTAACCTTGATTACATACAGACTAGGGTAAATATAAATGATACAATATGGGGTAAACCTTGATTATATACAGACTAGGGTAAATATATAAATGATACAATATGGGGTAAACCTTGATTACATACAGACTAGGGTAAATATAAATGATACAATATGGGGTATATCTGATTATATAGAGACTAGGGTAAATATAAATGATACAATATGGGGTTAACCTTGATTACATACAGACTAGGGTAAATATAAATGATACAATATGGGGTAAACCTTGATTATATACAAACTAGGGTAAATATAAATGATACAATATGGGGTAAACCTTGATTATATAGAGACTAGGGTAAATATAAATGATACAATATGGGGTTAACCTTGATTACATACAGACTAGGGTAAATATAAATGATACAATATGGGGTAAACCTTGATTATATACAGACTAGTGTAAATATAAATGATACAATATGGGGTAAACCTTGATAATATACAGACTAGGGTAAATATATAAATGATACAATATGGGGTAAACCTTGATTATAATTAATAATGAATGACCCGCAGACTAGGGTAATATTGATGATATACTGACTGGTAATTATTAATGATCTGCAGACTAGGGTAAATATAAATGATACAATATGGGGTATATCTGATTATATAGAGACTAGGGTAAATATAAATGATACAATATGGGGTTAACCTTGATTACATACAGACTAGGGTAAATATAAATGATACAATATGGGGTAAACCTTGATTATATACAGACTAGGGTAAATATAAATGATACAATATGGGGTAAACCTTGATTACATACAGACTAGGGTAAATATAAATGATACAATATGGGGTAAACCTTGATAACATACAGACTAGGGTAAATATAAATGATACAATATGGGGTAAACCTTGATTACATACAGACTAGGGTAAATATAAATGATACAATATGGGGTAAACCTTGATTATATACAGACTAGGGTAAATATAAATGATACAATATGGGGTAAACCTTAATTATGTACAGACTAGGGTAAATATAAATGATACAATATGGGGTAAACCTTGATAATATACTGACTAGGGTAAATATAAATGATACAATATGGGGTTAACCTTGATTACATACAGACTAGGGTAAATATAAATGATACAATATGGGGTTAAACCTTGATTACATACAGACTAGGGTAAATATAAATGATAAAATATGGGGTAAACCTTGATTACATACAGAAAAGGGTAAATATACAAATGATACAATATGGGGTAAACCTTGATTATATACAGACTAGGGTAAATATATAAATGATACAATATGGGGTAAACCTTGATTACATACAGACTAGGGTAAATATAAATGATACAATATGGGGTATATCTGATTATATAGAGACTAGGGTAAATATAAATGATACAATATGGGGTTAACCTTGATTACATACAGACTAGGGTAAATATAAATGATACAATATGGGGTAAACCTTGATTATATACAGACTAGGGTAAATATATAAATGATACACTATGGGGTAAACCTTGATTACATACAGACTAGGGTAAATATAAATGATACAATATGGGGTATATCTGATTATATAGAGACTAGGGTAAATATAAATGATACAATATGGGGTTAACCTTGATTACATACAGACTAGGGTAAATATAAATGATACAATATGGGGTAAACCTTGATTATATACAAACTAGGGTAAATATAAATGATACAATATGGGGTAAACCTTGATTATATACAGACTAGGGTAAATATAAATGATACAATATGGGGTAAACCTTGATTACATACAGACTAGGGTAAATATAAATGATACAATATGGGGTAAACCTTGATTATATACAGACTAGTGTAAATATAAATGATACAATATGGGGTAAACCTTGATAATATACAGACTAGGGTAAATATATAAATGATACAATATGGGGTAAACCTTGATTATAATTAATAATGAATGACCCGCAGACTAGGGTAATATTGATGATATACTGACTGGTAATTATTAATGATCTGCAGACTAGGGAAAATATAAATGATACATAGAATATGGTAATTATTAATTATATGCAGACTACGGTAAATATTAAAGATATAGTCCACGGTAAACATTTCTAATATTTTAACCGAATAAATATTCGAGACACTTTTCAACCTCATACAAAAGACTTATACGCATTTATGAGCACATCCTTCCTTTTAGACCGTTATGATAGAAGTACTTAAATATAGTGAAAATATGACCCAGGGTGCCCATTTTGCTATTTAAATGTCACGTTTTCTTTTCTCTGGGTGGCACCCAATATGGGAATCGGCCTTACCGACCAAAGTTACTAACACCCTCCTTAATGAAATTATTCCCGTCTGATATTCCATAAATTTTCAAACCCCTTCTTTAATCACTCTGGGTAAATCTCTACCCACCCCAGCCCTCCTCCTTTTGTAATCCTGTGTACGCCAATGGAATAATCCTCCCTACTTTGTAGTTTTTGAGTATAGTAAACTTCAAACAACCATCTAATCTTGATCTAGTCGTGTATTCTATCACCCCTTTTAAAACCTTAAAGCATTTACGAGCACAACCTTTCGATTAGAGCTACCTATATAGACGTAATGTATAGTATATAGCCCCTATGCCCCCCCCCCCCCAAATCACCGGGGATTCTAAGACAAGAAAATCAGCATCAGTAAACAGATATTATTCAACTAATTCCAACAAGGTGGGTAGAAAGGTGAGGGGAGTTGAAAGGGAAGGGGGACAGAGCTATGATCAGCAGCAAAACTGCCACTGAGATTTGTTAAATGGAAAATGACTACTGAATGGGAGTAGTATTAAAGAGAGATATTCAACAAATCACCAGGTGGAGAGCAGAGGAGGGGGGAGGGGGAGGGGGAGAGCGGTCCATGGGAGAGGGAAAGAAAGAAGAAGGTGATTTGCAAGAGAAATATAGCTTTCATCAACACTTCAACTGCCACCAGGATTCATCAAAACAAAATAGCAGTGCTAAACAATTATTCAACAATGCTCAAAAGAAGGTGCAAAAAAGAAAAGGGGTAGGTGAAGAGAGAAGAAGAAAGGCAGGGAATTAGAGGGTGTAAAATGGCTACTTAATTTGTTTGCAAATCTCTACGATGTAAGTTGCAAACCCACAATCTTTAAAATAGAACACTCCATTTTCACTTGATTTAAAGCATTTCGAATCCTACACTTTACAGGGTTTCTATTTTGCAGGGTTACTATTTTGCAACTAAAGTTTAAAAAAGTGCTGCACCTTTGGCTTTATCCGTCCTGTTTTTGGCAGACTTTAAATGGGGAAATGGAACATCTCCAGTCACATATAGTCTATTTAACTTATACATATTACCAGCCTTGACGCAACTAATGAAAGTCCCATACCTGATGGTACTAATTAAATAAATCTTCACCCCTGGCCACATTTTCCGACTGTCCTATTATGCTACTGGGGGTCTGGTACCAATTGATTTACAGTTAAGATCACTAACTGAAATAAAGCATTTTATGAAAAGTTTTAGCACATATCACAGTCTTCACAATGCTTCAGAAAACTGTGCTGGGATACTGCGTGCTACAACATTACACCTTACAGGAATATTTACTCAGTGCCTCTGTTCATGCAACCGGCAAAAAATGTTGGATTCTAATTTTCTCCACAGGATTATGATCAAGGCAGGTCTTGAAAATGGCGCTGTCGCTGCAATAATTTTTACCATTGTCATCTGCGAAAACATAATCATTAGATTCAACAAGTTTACTCGCGCTACGTGTCTTACCATTTTGTAGCTGTAGGATGACGGACAGCTGCCTCCGCATGTTGGTAGAGAAATGGGTTCAGTAATACAGCCGTCAACTGTGTATGAGTCTGCTGGCAGTAGATGAATCTCACAAGGCAAGCAAGGCTCTGGAGGGGAGAAGCCAATAACGAGTTAAGAACATTACGGTTCAAGGTAAATATTAAATGATGGGAAAGTCTGTATGCAATCTCCTCCAGTAGAATGCAAACAGGGAGAGGAAAAGGACTGAAAATGGGTCATGAAGACAGCTCCAATGATTTTGCAGGAAGAAACTGAACAATTGAAATGGTTGTAAAAAGGCTGACCTTGGAAGATAAGTCTCAGTTCCTTATCATTAGGGAGTTTCAAAGTACAAAGCATATAGTGTGAGGTGGTGCAGGGGGAGAGATCGAAAGTATATATATATATATATATATATATATATATATATATATATATATATATATATATATATATATATATATATATATATATATATATATATTGTTACAGACCCCTAAGTTATCTCAATAATTTGTATGATTTTTGCAACAATTAGTTGTATTATAAATCAATATTATAGAATATTATAAATTAATCTAAGAATCATAGTATAGAACTGCCTGGTGTGTGCATATCTGGTGTGTGCAGAATATTTGGAAAAGTTGAGAAGCTTCTAGAAGAATTAGAACATTTGAGAACAATTTAGATCATCTCAACACAGTGCACATTTGAACATGCTAGAACATTGGAGTGCTGCCAAGGGGACATCGCCTGTGCTATTTTAGAACACTAGGTGAGGATTTCCTGGAAAGGTAAAGTGACCTTTTGGATTGGTTGAACTGAGCTGGAGCTACTGTAAGATGCTTTTAGAATGGATGGAAATTGCAAGATCGTTCTGGACTTGTGGAATTGTTATATAAGCACCTGATACTCGGAGATCGAAAAGTTTTAACCATCTTCGCTCCAGCAGTTTAATAACATCTCGCTCAAGTGAATCCTACAATTCCAGTGTGAGTAAATACTCACTTAGTTTGACAGTAAAGTTATAGCTGTCTTTATATATATATTAGTATATCAAATATGAATCCCTAACCAGTCCTCTTTAAAACTTATTTTATGTAATACATTGCATACAGCATGAGAAAGCATGACAGTCACAAAACAGTTTGAACTCTAGCCCTAGTAGTTATAGTGTAATTTTTTGATTGCCTGCTTCCCTTTTCAAGAATAGTCAGATCTGTACATTTGTCTTAAAAAAGACCTTCAACTCTGTCATAAGCAGGATCAAAACAACATCAATGTGTACACGTTTTCGAAAAAAAAGGATAAGATGAATTTTATAAGCAAACGTATACAAACATTTTAAGTCATATTTAAGTAAAGTTTCACATAAAGTCAGTGCATGTGTATAAAATATGATAACATGCAAAGAATTAAAGGAAATTTAAGGTACAAAAACGAACTTAATTATTGAACCAATGAAATGAGTAAATGCAGCAAGGTTTGGATCCAAGAAGTAAGCAATAACATTTTGTTTGAAGAAAAAAAAAACTGTAACAAACAGATTAACTATCCAGTACACTGAAAAGTCATTGCTTGGAAGAAATAAATGCCCTTAGATCTCTGATGCTGCTTGAAACGTTTGCGTCCAAGAATTTCGTATATGAAGGTTTGAAGAAACTTCCATGTCAG